>NW_017197004.1:0-8265 GCF_001704415.2 Capra hircus
AGAGGAGGATTGACTCTCCAGGGGAGACTCCAGAAGAACCCAATATCCATGTCAGCACTGCAGAGGAAACCTCAGGTTCCGGCCCCAACACACAAGTTGTTCGCCCGGCATCAACAGGAGAGTTATCAAGAAAGCCCCCAGCATCTGGCATGGGGACTGGCCTTTGATGAAGCCACCAGAGCGGGTCCCTGACGTCCCCGTCGTAAGTCGGGAGCACCTGCCGCAACTCGAGAAAATCCAGGAGGTTCTCCCCTCCAGGCGAGATGAGGCCCATTTCCAATGAGGTGTCTCGAGAGCTAATTACATCTAATCTTCTGGAACTTCCAAAGGGTCTTCACACCCTTGCTGCAACTCAAGAAGTTCCCCGACATTCCCATCTCACTCGAGAGGAAACACGAGGTCCTGCCACATCCAGAGTAGCCCCGTTTCATCCTCCTAGCTAGAGATGAGGGATCCTTTCCTGCTTGGTCGGGAAAGAACTTCCGGCATTCCCGTCGCATCTCAGGTGGAGGCGCTCTCCACAGGAAGGGAGAGAGGAACTCCATGGTCGTGCCACCATTTCAAGCGTCCCCAGATGTCTCAGTCCATTCCAGAGGATCTTGTTTTTACAGAGTGCCTAAACTTTCATTGCCGAGGATCGCCTCACACACGTGGGCACGGGGGACAGCCCTGTGGGAAAGCCTCGTGGGAAAGCTCTAGAAAAGCCTAGAGGAAAAGCCACAGATCCATTGATCCACGCGACGGGAAGCATGACACTGCTGCTACAGCTCGGGAGGGAAGGGGCATGCGCATGCCCCCACTCGAGACGAGGACTGATTCCCCTTGGGGAGACTTCAGAAGTATCCCAAAAACATGTCAGCACTGGAGAGAATACTCAGGTTCTGGCCCCCACTCCACACAAGGTCTTGGGCCCGGCATCTACCGTGAGGAATCCGAGAGGCCCTCTAGCAACTCACATGGGGAACTGGTCTTTCCTAAGGCCAACAGAACGGGTCCCTGAGGTCCCCGTCGTAAGTCGAGAGCACCTGCCACAACTCGAGAAAATGAAGGAGATTCTCCCTTCAGGCGAGATGAAGCCCATTTCCACTGAGACGTCTCGAGGCTAATCACACCTAACCTCTGGAACTTCCAAAGGGTCCTTCACACCATAGCTGCAACTCAAGAAGTTCCACGAGGACCCGTCGCCACTACATAGGAATCACCAGGGTACCACCCACATCCAGAGGAGCCCCAATTCCCCCTCCTAGCTCAATGTGAGGGATCCTTTCCCTGATTGGCCGGGAAAGAATTCCTGTCGTACCTGTCGCATCTCAAGAGGAGGCACGCTCCGCAAGAAAGGTGAGAGGAACTCCAGGTCGTCCATTCCCCAAGAGTCCCCAGAATCTCAGTCCTTTACAGAGGAACTTGTTTACCCTGCACTGCCTCGACGTTCACGCGGAGGACCGACACACACGATGGTGGCACGTGGACAGCCTGTGGGAAAGCCTCGTGGGAAAGCCTCGAGGGAAAACAAGAAAACCCTTGATCAACCCAACGGGAAAATTGACTCTGCTCCTAATGCTCGGGAGAAAAGCGCACGTGCATGCCCCCATTGGAGACGAAGATGACTCCCCTGTGGAGACTCCAGTAGTACCCCAAGATCCATGTTAGCACTGGAGAGGAAACCTCAGGTTCGGCACCGACTCCAAACAAGGTCTTAGGCCCCGTCATCGACCGAGAGGAATCCCGAGAGGCCCCTTAGCAACTCGCAAGTCGACTGGCATTTCCTGAGTGGACCAGAGCGGGTTACATAAGTCCGGTCGTAACTGGAGAGCACCTGCTGAAACTCGAGAAAATCCAGGAGGTTCTCCCCTGCAGGCGAGATGAGGCCCATTTCCGCTGAGGCGTCTCGAGTCTAATCACACCTAACCTCTGGAACTTCCAAAGGGTCCATCACCACCCTTGCTGCAACTCAAGAAAGTTCACCGACATACCCGTCTCCACACGAGAGGAAGCACCAGAACCCGCCCCACATCCAGAGGAGCCCCGTTTCCGCCTCCTAGCTCGAGAGAGGGATCCTTTCCCTGCGTAGACAGGAAAGAATTCCTGGCGTTCCTGGCGCATCTCAAGAGGAAGGCGCTCTCCACAGGAAAGGCGAGAGGAACTCCAGGGTCGTGCCACCATTCCCAGAGTCCCCCAGATGTCTCAGTCCATTTCAGGGGAAACCTGATTTCCCTGCACTGCCTCGAATTTCTAGCCGAAGATCGACTCACACCAGGATGGCACATGAAAAGCCCTGTGGGAAAGCCTCGTGGGAAAGCCACGAGGGAAAGCCACAGATCCCTTGATCCATGCAAAAGGAAGCGTGACACTGCTGCTACAGCTCGGGAGAAAGCGCACGTTCATGCCCCCACACAAGACGACGACTAACTCCCCTGGGAGACTCCAGAAGTACCCCAAGATCCATGTCCACACTGGAGAGGAATCCTCCGGTTCCGGCACCGACTCCATACAAGGTCTTAGGCCCCGGCATCGAAGGAGAGGAATCCTGAGAGGCCCCCGAGGAACTCGCATGGCTCCTGCCCTTCCTGAGGCCACTAGAGCGGTCCCTGAGGGTCCCGTCGGTAAGTCGAGAGCACCTGCCGCAACTAGAGAAAATCCATTAGGTTCTCCCCTCCAGCGAGATGAGGCCCATTTCCGCTGAGGCGTCTCGACGCTAATTACACCTAACCTCTGGAACTTCCAAAGGGTCCTTCACACCCTAGCTGCAACTCAAGAGGTTCCAGGAGAGACCCGTCGCCACTCCATAGGAATCACCAGGGTACCACCCACATCCAGAGGAGCCCCAATTCCCCCTCCTGGCTCAAATGAGGGATCCTTTCCCTGATTGGCCGGGAAAAATTCCTGTCGTACCTGTCGCATCTCAAGAGGAGGCACGCTCCACAAGAAAGGTGAGAGGAACTCCAGGGTCGTTCCACCATTCCAAGAGTCCCCAGATGTCTCAGTCCTTTCCAGAGGAACTTGTTTACCCTTCACTGCCTCGACGTTCACGGGGAGGACTGACTCACACGATGGTGGCACGTGGGACAGCCCTGTGGGAAAGCCTCGTGGGAAAGCCTCGTGGAAAGCCTCGAGGGAAAACAAGAAACCCCTTGATCAACCCAACGGGAAAATTGACTGTGCTCCTAATGCTCGGAGAAAAGCGCACGTGCATGCCCCCATTGGAGATGAAGATGACTACCCTGTGGAGACTCCAGTAGTACCCCAAGATCCATGTCAGCACTGGAGAGGAAACCTCAGGTTCGGGCACCGATTCCAAACAAGGTCTTAGGCCCGTCATCGACGGAGAGGAATCCCGAGAGGCCCCTTAGCAACTCCAAGTCGACTGGCATTACCTGAGCGGACCAGAGCGGGTTACATAAGTCCCGGTCGTAACTGGAGAGCACCTGCTGAACTCGAGAAAACCCAGGAGGTTCTCCCTGCAGTCGAAATGAGGCCCATTTCCGCTGAGGCGTCTCGAGTCTAATCACACCTAACCTCTGGAACTTCCAAAGGGTCCTTCACACCTTGCTGCAACTCAAGAAGATCCCCGACATACCCCTCTCCACTCGAGAGGAAGAACAAGAGTCCCGACCACATCCAGAGGAGCCCCGTTTCAGCCTCGTACCTCGCGGTCAGGTATCCTTTCCCTGTATGTTCCGGAAAGAATTCCCGGTGTTCCGTCGCATCTCATGAGGAGGCGCTCTCCACAGGAAAGGCGAGAGAAACTCCAGTGTCGTGCCATCATTCCAAGAGTCCCCCAGATATCTCAGTGTGCCGGTGTCCAGCCACGCTGCATCCAGGGAATTCGACGGATGGACGGCGTTGACGTGGAAAGTCTTGTGTATTTATTAATGTAAGATTAGATTAAGAAATTATAGGGTAGTAAGAAGATTAACTGGAGGAAAAAGGCTGAATAGCTAGGTTTACGCGGAAGGCCAATAAAATTCCCGACAAGGAATTTTCTGGCGGACTCTGGGAATGGTGGCACGACCCTCGAGTTCCTCTGTGACTTTCACACTAGGCTTTCCCACAGGGCTTTCCCACGAGTCTTATCCACAGGGCTGTCCCATGTGCCACCGTGGTGTGAGTCGATCCTCGGCTTGAAAGTCGAGGCAGGGCAGGGAAAACAGGTTTCCCTGGAATGGACTGAGACATCTGGGGGACTCTGGGAATGGTTGCACGACCCTGGAGTTCCTCTCGCCTTTCCTGTGGAGAGCACCTCCTCTTGAGATGCGACGGACGCCGGGAATTCTTTCACGACCACGCAGGGAAAGGATCCCTCCTCTCGAGCTAGGAGGCGGAAACGTGGCTCCTCTGGATGTGGGCGGGACTCTCGTTCTTCCTCTCGAGTGGAGACGGGTATGTCGGGGATCTTACTGAGTTGCAGCAAGGGTGTGAAGGACCCTTTGGAAGTTCCAGAGGTTAGGTGTGATTAGTCTCGAGACGCCTCAGCGGAAATGGGCCTCATCTCGCCTGGAGGTGAGAACCTCCTGGATTTTCTCGAGTTGCGGCAGGTGCTCTCGACTTACGACGGGGACCTCAGGGACACGCTCTGGTGGCCTCAGGAAAGGCCAGTCCCCATGCGAGTTGCTCTGGGGGCCTCTCGGGATTCCTCTCCCCTCGATGCCGGGGCCAAAGATCTTGTGTGGAGTCGGTGCCGGAACCTGAGGATTCCTCTCCAGTGCTGACATGGATCTTGGGTACTTCTGGAGTCTCTCCAGGGGAGTCAGTCTTCGTCTCGAGTGGGGGCATACATTTGCGCTTTCCTCCCGAGCTGTAGCAGCAGTGTCACGCTTCCCTTCGCGTATATCAAGGGATCTGTGGCTTTCCCTCGAGTCTTTCCCACGAGGCTTTCCCATGAGGCTTTCCACAGGGCTGTCCCACGTGGCACCGTGGTGTGAGTCGAACCTCGGCTTGAAAGTCGAGGCAGTGCAGGGAAAACAATGGACTGAGACATCTAGGGGACTCTGGGAATGGTGGCACGACCCTGGAGTTCCTCTCGCCTTTCCTGTGGAGAGCACCTCCTCTTGAGTTGCGACGGGAACACGGGAATTCTTTCCCCACCACGCAGGGAAAGGATCCCTCCTCTCGAGCTAGGAGGCGGAAACGGGGCTCCTCTGGATGTGGGCGGGACTCTCGTGCTTCCTCTCGAGTGGAGACGGGTATGTCGGGGAACTTCTTGAGTTGCAGCAAGGGTGTGAAGGACGCTTTGGAAGTTCCAGATGTCAGATGTGATTAGCCTCGAGACGCCTCGCGGAAATGGGCCTCATCTCTCCTGGAGGGGAGAACCTCCTGGATTTTCTCGAGTTGCGGCTGGTGCTCTCGACTTACGACGGGGACCTCAGGGACCCGCCATGCTGGCATCAGGAAAGGCCAGTCCCCATGCGAGTTGCTTGGGGTCTTCTGGGGATTCCTCCCGTCGATGCTGGTGCCTAAGACCTAGTGTGGAGTTGTTGCCGGAACCTGAGGATTCCTCTCCAGTGCTGACATGGATCTTGGGGTACTTCTGGAGTCTCCCCAGGGGAGCCAGTCCTCGTCTCGAGATGGGGCATGCACGTGCGATTTCCTCCCAAGCTGTAGCAGCAGTATCACGCTTCCCTTCGCGTGGATCAAGGGATCTGTGGCTTTCCCTTGAGGCTTTCACAGGAGGCTTTCACACGAAGTTTTCCCACAGGGCTGTCCCACGTGCCACCGTGGTGTGAGTCGATCCTCGGCTTGAAAGTCGATGCAGTGCAGGGAAAACAGGTTTCCCTGGAATGGACTGAGACATCTGGGGGACTCTGGGAATGGTGGCACGACCCTGGAGTTCCTCTCGCCTTTCCTGTGGAGAGCGCCTCCTCTTGAGAAGCGACGGGAACGCGGGGAATTCTTTCCCGACCACGCAGGGAAAGGATCCCTCCTCTCGAGCTAGGAGGGGAAACGGGGCTCCTCTGGATGTGGGCGGAACTCTCGAGCTTCCTCTCGAGTGGAGACGGGTATGTCGGGGAACTTCTTGAGTTGCAGCAAGGGTTGAAGGACCCTTTGGAAGTTCCCGAGGTTAGGTGTGATTAGCCTCGAGACGGCTCAGCGGAAATGGGCGTCATCTCGCCTGGAGGAGAGAACCTCCTGGATTTTCTCGAGTTGCGGCAGGTGCTCTCGACTTACCACGAGGACCTCAGGGACCCTCTCTGGGTGGCCACAGGAAAGGCCAGTCCCCATGCGAGTTGCTCGGGGCCTCACGGGATTCCAATCCCGTCGATGCCAGGGCCTAAGACCTTGCGTGGAGTCGGTGCCGGAAAACTGAGGATTCCTTTCCAGTGCTGACATGGATCTTGGGGTACTTCTGGAGTCTCCCCAGCGGAGTCAGTCCTCGTCTCGAGTGGGGGGATGCACGTGCGCTTTCATCCCTATTTGTAGCAGCAGTGTTGCGCTTCCCTTCGCGTCAATCAATGGTTCTGTGGCTTTTCCTCGAGGCTTTCCCACGAGGCTTTCCCACAGGGCTGTCCCACGTGCCGTGGTGTGAGTCGATCCTCGGCTTGAAATTGGAGGCAGTGAAGGGAAAACAGGTTTCCCAAGAATGGACTGAGACATCTCGGGAACTCTGGGAAATGGTGGCAGGACCCTGGAGTTCCTCTCTCCTTTCCTGTGGAGAACGCCTCCTCTTGAGATGCGACGGAAACGCCGGGAATTCTTTCCCCACCACGCAGGGAAAGGATCCCTCCTCTCGATCTTGGAGGCGGAAACGGGGCCTCTGGATGTGGGCGGGACTCTCGTGCTTCCTCTCGAGTGGAGACTGGTTTGTCGGGGAACTTCTTGAGTTGCAGCAAGGGTGTGAAGGACCCTTTGGAAGTTTCCAGTTGTCAGATGTGATTAGCCTCGAGACGCCTCAGCGGAAATGGGCCTCATCTCTCCTGGAGGGGAGAACCTCCTGGATTTTCTCGAGTTGCGGCAGGTGCTCTCCACTTACGACGGGGACCTCAGGGACCCGCCTGGTTGCCTCAGGAAAGGTCAGTCCCCATCAGTTGCTCGGGGCCTCGGGATTCCTCTCCCGTCGATGCCGGGCCTTAGACCTTGTGTGGAGTCGGTGCCAGATCCTGAGGATTCCTCTCCAGTGCTGACATGGATCTTGAGGTACTTCTGGAGTCTCCCCAGGGTAGACAGTCCTCGTCTCGAGTGGGGGCATGCACGTGCGATTTCCTCCCGAGCTGTAGCAGCAGTGTCACACTTCCCTTCGCGTGGATCAAGGGATTTGTGGCTTTTCCTCGAGGCTTTCCCAGGAGGCTTTTCCACGAGGGTTTCCTACAGGGCTGTCCACGAGCCACCGTGTGTGTGAGTCGATCCTCGGCTTGAAAGTCGAGACAGTGCAGGAAAACAGGTTTTCCCTGGAATGGACTGAGGCATCTGGGGGACTCTGGGAATGGTGGCACGACCCTGGAGTTCCTCTCTCCTTTCCTGTGGAGAGCGCCTCCTCTTGAGATGCGACGGGAAAGCCGGGAGTTTATTCCCGATCACGCAGGGGAAGGATCCCTCCTCTCGAGCCAGGAGGCGGAAACGGGGCTCCTCTGGATGTGGGCGGGACTCGCGTGTTTCCTCTCGAATGGAAACGGGTATGTCGGGGAACTTCTTGAGTTGCAGCAAGGGTGTGAAAAGACCCTTTGGAAGTTCCAGATGTTAGATGTGATTAGCCTCAAGTCGCCTCAGCGGAAATGGGCCTCATCTCGCCTGGAGGGGAGAACGTCCTGGAGTTTCTCTAGTTGTGGCAGGCACTCTCGACTTACGACGGACCTCAGGGACCCGCTCTGGTGGCCTCAGGAAATGCCAGTCCCCATTCGAGTTGCTCGGGGGCCTCTCGGGATTCCTCTCCGTCGATGCCGGGGCCTAAGATCTTGTGTGGAGTCGCTGCCGGAGAACCTGAGCATTCCTGTCTAGTGCTGACATGGATCTTGGGGTACTTCTGGAGTCTCCCCAAGGGAGTCAGTCCTCATCTCGAGTGGGGGCCTGCACGTTCGCTTTCCTCGAGCTGTAGCAGCAGTGTCGAACTTACCTTCGCGTGGATCAAGGGATCTGTGGCTTTCACTCGAGGCTTTCCCACGAGGCTTTTCCACGAGGCTTTCCCACAGGGCTGTCCCCCGTGCCACGTGTGCGAGTCGATCCTCGGCTTGAAAGTCGAGGCAGTGCAGGGAAAACCGGTTTCCCTGAAATGGACTGAGAAATCTGGGGTCTCTGGGAATGTGGCACGACCCTGGAGTCTCCTCTCGCCTTTCT
>NW_017197005.1:0-8265 GCF_001704415.2 Capra hircus
GGAACTGGCCATCCATTCAGGGAAACCTTGATTTCCTGCAACTGCCTCGACTTTCAAGCAAGGGAAGGATCGACTTCACACCACGGTGCACGTGGAACCCTGTGGGAAAAGCTCGTTAGGAAAGCCTCGGTGGGAAAGGCTTCGTGGGAAAGCCTCTGGAGGGGAAAGCACAGATCTTGATCCACGCGAAGGGCAGCGTGACACTGGTGCTACAGCTCGGGAGGAAAGCGCACCTGTGCATGCCCCCACTCGAGCGAGGACTGACATCCCCTGGGGAAGACTCCAGAAGTGTACGCCCAAGAGTCCATGTCAAGCACTGGAAAGGAATCCTCGGTTCGGCACGCTTCCGACACAAGGTGCTTAGGCCCGCACATCGAGGGAGAGAAATCCCGAGAGGCCCCCGAGCAACTCGCATGGGGACTGGCTCTTTCTCCTGAGGCACCAAGACGCGGTCCCTGAGGTACCCCGTCGTAAGCTCGAGAGCACCGTGCCCGCAACTCAGAAAAATCCAGAGAGGTTCTCCCGTCCAGGCGTGAGAGCGGGCCCATTTCCACTGGGCTCTCGCGAGGCTAATCATCTAACATACTGTGAAACTTCCAAAGGGTCCTTACAATCGCACTGCTGCAACTCTAAGCAGTCCGCAGATAAATCATACTGTCTCGACTCGACGGGAAGCACGAGAGTCCGTCCTACATCAGAGAGCCCCGCTTACGACTCCAGCTCGAGAAGCAAGGATCCTTTCCTTGCATGGTCAGGAAAAGGACATTCCCGGCGTTCCGTCGCATCTCAAAGGAGAGGCGGCTCTCCACAGCGGAAAGGCGATAGAAAATCCAGGGTCGGGCTACGCATCGCAGAGTCCCCGCAGATGTCTCAGTCCATTCCAGGAAACCGATTTCCCTCGCATCTGCTTCGAACCTTCAGCGAAGGATCGACTCACATCGCACGGTGAAGTACAGCTGTAAGCCTGTTGTGAAAGCCTCATCGGGAAAGCCTCGGGGAAAGCCCGTGATGTCCGGAAAGCCCTGACTCGTCCTTCGTAGGGACGCAGCTCTAGCTTCGGGAGGAAACGCACGTGCATGCCCGCTACTCGAGACGAGGACTGACTCCCTGGGGAGACTCGCGGACGGTACCCCAAGATCCATGTCAGCACTGGAAGATTCTACGTTACCAGACCTCGACTTACGCACACAAAGGGTCTTAGCGCACGGCATGAAACGGAGCAGAGAATTACCGAGAGGCCGCCGAGCAACTCGGCAGTGGAGAACTGGCCTTTCCTGC
This sequence comes from Capra hircus, assembly GCF_001704415.2. NCBI lineage: Eukaryota > Metazoa > Chordata > Mammalia > Artiodactyla > Bovidae > Capra > Capra hircus. The sequence continues at coordinate 1,279 of NW_017197005.1, forward strand.
AGCCACAAGCGAGCGGGTCCTGAGGTCCCTCGCTGTAAGTGACGAGCAGCCTGCCGCAACTAGAACATCCAGGAGGTTCGTCTTCCCTCCAGGCGAGATGCAGGCCCATTTCCCCTTGAGGCGTCTGGGCTAATCACACCTAAGCTCGTCTGGAACTTTCCCAAAGGTGTCTTCACACGCCTTGTCCAACTCAAGAAGTTCCGTCCGACATGTCCGTCTCCACTCCAGGAGAAACCGCACGAGAGCCCGCCCTACATCCAGAGGAGCCCGTTTCCGGCTCTACGCTCGAGAGGAGGGATCCTTTCCCTGGCTGGTCCAGGGAAAGAATTCCCGGTGCATTCCCGTGCATCTCAAGAGGAGCGCGCTCTCCACAGGAAGGCTGAGCGAAGCTCCAGGGGTCGGTGCCACCAATTCGCCAGAGGTCTCCCGCGATGTCTAAGTCCATTTCAGGGAAACATCTGTTTTCCCCTCACTTGCCCTGCGACTTTCAAGCCGAGGATGACTACACCATCGGTGGCCACGTGGGACAAAGCCCTGTGAGAAAGCCGTCGTGGGAAAGCCTTGAGCGGAAGCACAGATCCCTTGATCCACCGAGGGAAGCGTGGACACTGCTGCTCACAGCTCGGAGGGAATGCACACGTCATGCCCTACTTGAGAGGGATGACTCTCCTGGGGCATGACTCCAGAAATACGCCTGCGAATATCAATATGTCAGCACCTGACAGAGGAAGAAACCTCATGTTCCGGCCACCAGACACCACACAAGTCTGTTGGCCCGGCATCAGGGAGAGGATTATCCCAGAAGCCGCTCACGCATCGGCTGGGGACTAGGCCTTGCGATGAGGCCACGCAGAGCGGGTCCCTGAGGTACCGAGTCAGTAAGTCCGGAGCCAACTGCCGCAACTCGAGAAAATCCAGGATGGTTCTCCCGCTCCAGGACGAGATAGGCCCATTGCGCAGAGCTGTCTGCGAGGCTAATCTGACATCCATCTGCGAACTTTCCAAAGGCGGTCCTTCACACCCTTGGCTGCAATTCTCAAGAATTCCTCGCGACATCCCATGCTCCACTCGAGAAGAAGCAGACGAGGTCCGCACCACACTCAGAGAGCCCACGTTTCATCCTCCTAGCCCGTAAGATGAGGGATCCTTTCCTGCCTTGGTCGGGAAAGGAATTCCCTGCGATTCCGCGGTAACGCACTGCTCAAAGATGGAGCGCTCGGTCAGCAGGAAAGGGCGAGAGGAACTCCATGGTCCCGCACAACCATTCCCAAGTCGCCAGATGTCTCATGTCATTCCAGGGAAGATCTGGTTTTCAGACGTGCCTACTTTCATGCCGAGGATACGCTCACACCATCGGTGGACCACGTGGAGGCAGCCTGTGAGAAGATCATGTAAGCCTCTACGTGGGAAAGCCTCGAGGAAAGCCACAGCATCCCTTGTTCACGCCGAAGGGAAGCGTGACAATGCTGCTTAGAGCTCGGTAGGAAAGCGCCGCTGCATACCCAAACTCGAGCACCAGGACTGACTCCCTGGTGGCAGACTCAGAAGTACCCCAAGCATCCATGTCAGCACTGGAAGAGAATCCTCAGGTTCCAGCACCGCACTCCAACACAAGGTCTTAGCGCCCCAGCACGTCGGAGAGGAATCCCGAGAGGCCCCCGAGCAACTCGCATGGGGACTGGCCTTTCCTAAGGCCACCAGAGGTCCCTATTGTGCCCGTGTAAGTTGAGAGCACCTGCCGCAACTCGAGAAAATCCAGGAGGTTCTCACCTCCAGGCGTGATGAGGCCCATTTCCGCTGAGGCGTCTCGAGGCTAATCACACATAACCTCTGAAACTTCCAAAGGGTCCTTCACACCCTGCTGCAACTTAAGAAGTTCCCAGATAAACCCATCTCCACTCGAGAGGAAGCACGAGAGTCCCGCCCACATCCAGAGGAGCCCCGTTTCGCCTCCTAGCTCGAGAGAAGGGATCCGTTCCCTGCGTGGTCGGGAAAGAATTCCCGGCGTTCCCGTCGCATCTCAAAAGAGGCGCTCTCCACAGGAAAGGCGATAGGAACTCCAGGGTGGTGCCACCATTCCCAGAGTGCCCCAGATATCTCAGTCCATTCCAGGGAAACCTGTTTCCCTGCACTGCTCAACTTTCAAGCCGAGGATCGACTCACACCACGGTGACACGTGGGACAGCCCTGTGGGAAAGCCTCGTGTGAAAGCCTCATGGGAAAGCCCCGAGGGAAAGCCACTGATCCCTTGATCCTCGGGAAGGGAAGCGTGACACTGCTGCTGCAATTCGGAGGAAAGCACACGTGCATGCCCCTACTTGAGACGAGGACTGACTCCCCTGGGGAGACTCCGGAGGTACCCCAAGATCCATGTCAGCACTGGAGAGTAATCCTCACGTTCGCCTCCGACTCCACACAAGGTCTTAAGCCCCGGCATGAACGGCAGAGAAATCCCGAGAGGCCCCCGAGCAACTCGCATGGGGACTGGCCTTTCCTGAGGCCACCAGAGCGGGTCCCTGAGGTCTCCGTCGTAAGACGAGAGGACCTGCCGCAACTAGAAACAATCCAGGAGGTTGTCCCCTCCAGGCGAGATGAGGCCCATTTCCGCTGAGGCGTCTCGAGGCTAATCACACCTAACCTCTGGAACTTCCAAAGGGTCCTTCACACGCCTTAGCTGCAACTCAAGAAGTTCCCCGACATTCCCGTCTCTACTCCAGAGTAAGCACGAGAGCCCGCCCACATCCAGAGGAGCCCCGTTTCCGCCTCCTAGCTCGAGAGGAGGGATCCTTTCCTGCGTGGTCGGGAAAGAATTCCCGGCATTCCCGTCGCATCTCAAGAGGAGGCGCTCTCCACTGGAAGGCGAGAGGAACTCCCGGGTCTTGCCACCATTCCGAGAGTCTCGCAGATGTCTAAGTCCATTCCAGGGAAATCTGTTTTCCCTCGATTGCCGCGACTTTCAAGCCGAGGATCGACTCACACCACGGTGGCACGTGGGACAGCCCTGTGAGGAAAGCCTCGTGGGAAAGCCTCCAGGGAAAGCCACAGATCCCTTGATCCACACGAGCGGGAAGCGTGACCCTGCTGCTACAGCTCGGGAGGAAAGCACACGTGCGTGCCCTCACTTGAGAGGAGGATTGACTCTCCAGGGGAGACTCCAGAAGAACCCCAATATCCATGTCAGCACTGCAGAGGAAACCTCAGGTTCCGGCCCCGAACCACACAAGTTGTTCGGCCCGGGCATCAACAGGAGAGTTATCAAGAGAAGCCCCCCAGCATCTGGCATGGGGACTGGCCTTAGATGAAGCCACCAGAGCGGGTCCCTGACGTCCCCGTCGTAAGTCGGGAGCACCTGCCGCAACTCGAGAAAATCCAGGAGGTTTCTCCCCTCCAGGCGAGATGAGGCCCATTTCCAATGAGGTGTCTCGAGGCTAATTACATCTAATCTCTGGAACTTCCAAAGGGTCCTTCACACCCTTGCTGCAACTCAAGAAGTTCCCCGACATTCCCATCTCCACTCGAGAGGAAACACGAGGGTCCTGCCCACATCCAGAGTAGCCCCGTTTCATCCTCCTAGCTAGAGATGAGGGATCCTTTCCCTGCTTGGTCGGGAAAGAACTTCCGGCATTCCCGTCGCATCTCAGGTGGAGGCGCTCTCCACAGGAAGGGAGAGAGGAACTCCATGGTCGTGACACCATTTCAAGCGTCCCCAGATGTCTCAGTCCATTCCAGAGGATCTTGTTTTTACAGAGTGCCTAAACTTTCATGCCGAGGATCGCCTCACACCACGGTGGCACGGGGGACAGCCCTGTGGGAAAGCCTCGTGGGAAAGCCTCTAGGAAAAGCCTAGAGGAAAAGCCACAGATCCATTGATCCACGCGACGGGAAGCATGACACTGCTGCTACAGCTCGGGAGGAAGGGGCATGCGCATGCCCCCACTCGAGACGAGGACTGATTCCCCTTGGGAGACTTCAGAAGTATCCCAAAAACATGTCAGCACTGGAGAGGAATACTCAGGTTCTGGCCCCCACTCCACACAAGGTCTTGGGCCCCGGCATCTACCGGTGAGGAATCCGAGAGGCCCTCTAGCAACTCACATGGGAACTGGTCTTTCCTAAGGCCAACAGAACGGGTCCCTGAGGTCCCCGTCGTAAGTCGAGAGCACCTGCCACAACTCGAGAAAATGAAGGAGATTCTCCCCTTCAGGCGAGATGAAGCCCATTTCCATTGAGACGTCTCGAGGCTAATCACACCTAACCTCTGGAACTTCCAAAGGGTCCTTCACACCATAGCTGCAACTCAAGAAGTTCCACGAGAGACCCGTCGCCACTCCATAGGAATCACCAGGGTACCACCCACATCCAGAGGAGCCCCAATTCCCCCTCCTAGCTCAATGTGAGGGATCCTTTCCCTGATTGGCCGGGAAAGAATTCCTGTCGTACCTGTCGCATCTCAAGAGGAGGCACGCTCCACAAGAAAGGTGAGAGGAACTCCAGGGTCGTTCCACCATTCCAAGAGTCCCCCAGATGTCTCAGTCCTTTCCAGAGGAACTTGTTTACCCTGCACTGCCTCGACGTTCACGGGGAGGACCGACACACACGATGGTGGCACGTGGGACAGCCCTGTGGGAAAGCCTCGTGGGAAAGCCTCGAGGGAAAACAAGAAACCCCTTGATCAACCCAACGGGAAAATTGACTCTGCTCCTAATGCTCGGAGAAAAGCGCACGTGCATGCCCCCATTGGAGACGAAGATGACTCCCCTGTGGAGACTCCAGTAGTACCCCAAGATCCATGTTAGCACTGGAGAGGAAACCTCAGGTTCGGGCACCGACTCCAAACAAGGTCTTAGGCCCCGTCATCGACCGGAGAGGAATCCGAGAGGCCCCTTAGCAACTCGCAAGTAGACTGGCATTTCCTGAGTGGACCAGAGCGGGTTACATAAGTCCCGGTCGTAACTGGAGAGCACCTGCTGAAACTCGAGAAAATCCAGGAGGTTCTCCCATGCAGGCGAGATGAGGCCCATTTCCGCTGAGGCGTCTCGAGTCTAATCACACCTAACCTCTGGAACTTCCAAAGGGTCCATCACACCCTTGCTGCAACTCAAGAAGTTCCCCGACATACCCGTCTCCACACGAGAGGAAGCACCAGAGACCCGCCCACATCCAGAGGAGCCCGTTCCGCCTCCTAGCTCGAGAGGAGGGATCCTTTCCCTGCGTAGACAGGAAAGAATTCCTGGCGTTCCTGGCGCATCTCAAGAGGAGGCGCTCTCCACAGGAAAGGCGAGAGGAACTCCAGGGTCGTGCCACCATTCCAGAGTCCCCCAGATGTCTCAGTCCATTTCAGGGAAACCTGATTTCCCTGCACTGCCTCGAATTTCTAGCCGAAGATCGACTCACACCACGATGGCACATGAAACAGCCCTGTGGGAAAGCCTCGTGGGAAAGCCACGAGGGAAAGCCACAGATCCCTTGATCCATGCAAAGGGAAGCGTGACACTGCTGCTACAGCTCGGGAGGAAGCGCACGTTCATGCCCCCACACAAGACGATGACTAACTCCCTTGGGGAGACTCCAGAAGTACCCCAAGATCCATGTCCACACTGGAGAGGAATCCTCCGGTTCCGGCACCGACTCCACACAAGGTCTTAGGCCCGGCATCAAAGGGAGGAATCCTGAGAGGCCCCGAGGAACTCGCATGGCTCCTGGCCCTTCCTGAGGCCACTAGAGCGGGTCCCTGAGGTCCCCGTCGTAAGTCGAGAGCACCTGCCGCAACTCGAGAAAATCCAGGAGGTTCTCCCCTGCAGGCGAGATGAGGCCCGTTTCCACTGAGGTGTCTCGAGGCTAATCACACGTGAACTCTGGAACTTCAAAAGAGTCTTTCACAGTCATGCTGTAACTCAAGAAGTTCCCCGACATACCTGTCTCCACTCAAGAGGAAAACACGAGGGTCCCGGCCACATCCAGAGGAGCTCCGTTTCCGGCTCGTAGCTCGAGATGAGGATCCTTTCCCTACATGGTCGGGAAAGAATTCCCGGCATTCCCATCGCATCTCAAGAGGAGGTGCTATCCAAAGGAAAGGGGAGAGGAACTGCAGGGTCGTGCCACCATTCAAGACTCCCCCAGATGTCTCAGTCCATTCCACAGGAACCTGTTTTTCCTGCACTGCCTCGGCTTTCACGCCGAGGATCGACTCACACCACCGAGACACGTGGGACAGCCCTGTGGGAGAGCCTCGAGGGAAAGACTCGAGGGAAAGTCACAGATCCTTGGTCCACGCAAGCAGAAGCATGACACTGCTGCTACAGCATGGGAGGAAAGGGCACACTCATGCCCCACTCGAGACGAGGCCTGAATCCCCTGGGGAGACTCCAGAGGTACCCCAAGATCCATGTCAGCACTGGAAAGGAATCCTCAGGTTCCGGCACCGACTGCACACAAGGTCTTAGGCCCCGACATCGAAGGGAGAGGAATCCCGAGAGGCCCCGAGAAACTCGCATGGGGACTGGCCTTTCCTGAGGCCACCAGAGCGGGTCCCTGAGGTCACCGTCGTAAGTCGAGAGCACCTGCTGCAACTCGAGAAAATCCAGGAGGTTCTCCCCTCCAGGCCAGATGAGGCCCATTTCCGCTGAGGTGTTCGAGGCTAATCACACCTAACCTCTGGAAATTCCAAAGGGTACTTCACACCCTTGCTGCAACTCAAGAAGTTCCCCGACATACCCGGCTCCACTTGAGAGGAAGCACGAGAGTCCTGGCACACAACCAGAGGAGCCCCGTTTCCGCCTCCTAGCTCGAGAGGAGGATCCTTTCCCTGCGTGGTCGGGAAAGAATTCCCGGCGTTCCCGTCGCATCTCAAGAGCAGGCGCTCTCCACAGGAAAGGCGAGAGGAACTCCAGGGTCGTGCCACCATTCCCAGAGACAACCAGATGTCTCCATCCATTCCAGGGAAACCTGATTTCCCTGCACTGCTCGACTTTCAAGCCAAGGATCGAC
>NW_017197006.1:0-8264 GCF_001704415.2 Capra hircus
TTCACACAGTCCTTCATCGACGCCAGTTTTCAGATCGAAGAAACCCTTGCTCCATGAAGTGTGTGAACACATATACTCATGTTTTGTTTGCGATTTTAAAGTCATTCTTCAGTTTTTGTTGGAGGAATGGTTTCTGTATATGCCCCGTGGATCTGTGCATGAAAGCCTAATAACTAATGTGAATCGACTTCACTACCAAGGGATGTTTTCATATCTATTGAGGATTTAGTTCATGTATTTCGATTTTAACTTTCTGTCTTACAGCCTTGTTTGTAGATCAAAGCTATTTGAAAGTGTCATCTGTTTTCAATGGCTTGTGAGGTTATTCATGAGTGGTTTATAAAACCGAATGGATTGTACGTAGCCATACTTTGTTGTCATTCTATGAATTTGAAGAATGTCTGAAGAATGTCTGCAGTTATGCTTAAAGATTCATACAATTGATGTCCAATATTTATCTCAATAGACTTGCTTTCAATTTGTAGTTTCCTATGCATATGTCTTTCTTTATGGATTTTGGGGACACTGAAAAATCTGTGATATCAGCCGTGCTGACCTTCTTTCGGTGGTCATCATTAAGATTTTCACGCTCACTGTCACTTTGTGCAATGCTATGGATCCTAGTGGAAACAGGTGCCGTTCATCCTACTTTTGTGAAGATTGAACTCATCGTAGAAAGTGGAATTTGTTGAAATATTTATGGTATCAATATATCCTGTGTATATAATTACCAGATTACGGGTGCGTATCTGATTGCTAAGTTATAAAATGTATGAGATAGATGTGATCCATCAATGGCGATTGGATACGTGGTGGAGAGGGTATTTTGGTGATGCAAGAGATTTAAATGATGTGATCAGAGATCCCAAGATATATCCCTCTTGGAGCATATCCCATGTCTTGATACCTGTATCCAATCGCCATTGATGGATCACATCTATCTCATACATTTATAACTTAGCAATCAGATACGCACCCGTAATCTGGGGGTAATTATATACACAGGATATATTGATACCATAAATATTTCAACAAATTCCACTTTCTACGATTGAGTTCAATCTTCACAAAAGTAGGATGAACGGCACCTGTTTCCACTAGGATCCATAGCATTGCACAAAGTGACAGTGAGCGTGAAAATCTTAATGATGACCACCGGAAAGAAGGTCAGCACGGCTGATATCACAGATTTTTCAGTGTCCCAAATCCATAAAGAAAGACATATGCATAGGAAACTACAAATTGAAAGCAAGTCTATTGAGATAAATATTGGACATCAATTGTATGAATCTTTAAGGCATAACTGCAGACATTCTTCAGACATTCTTCAAATTCATAGAATGACAACAAAGTATGGCTACGTACAATCCATTCGGTTTTATAAACCACTCATGAATAACCTCACAAGCCATTGAAAACCAGATGACACTTTTCAAATAGCTTTGATCTACAAACAAGGCTGTAAGACAGAAAGTTAAAATCGAAATACATGAACTAAATCCTCAATAGATATGAAAACATCCCTTGGTAGTGAAGTCGATTCACATTAGTTATTAGGGCTTTCATGCACAGATCCACGGGGCATATACAGAACCATTCCTCCAACAAAACTGAAGAATGACTTTAAAATCGCAAACAAAACATGAGTATATGTGTTCACACACTTCATGGAGCAAGGGTTTCTTCGATCTGAAAACTGGCGTCGATGAAGGACTGTGTGAAGACTTCAAAGTCTATTTGGCAACACAGCCTACGTTGGCTATATTTAGTCCTCAGATGAATGGAATGTCATGAGTACTGGGCGTTTCAAAGAAGCAGCCTGTGAAGCTCTGGACGCTTATTGGGCGGTGTATACCACATTCACACGTTTCAGTAGCATTGGTGCAAAAACGATACACTTCTCAGGGGAAGCTTCTACATGGACTCTTGGGATCAGAGCTCTAACTCATACACACATACTTTTCCTTCGAAAATGATCCTGCATGATAAGCAAACAAAACACTGGATGAACACCTAGACGGTGAGCTCTGTACTAAATGATTTGAAAGCCAGTAGATGGAATGAGCTGATGAGGAAGACTACAAACGAGTCATCTTCTTCAACTTGGTCAAACTGCTCATAGTCATACAAGTGAATGAAAAGTGGAGCCTGTTGTCATTCAATCTGTTGAAAAGAAAGAGAATAATACAACAAATTAGCAAATCTTATTTTCTTCATAAACATTATATTATTTCTGCACAGCTTTCTTACTGGCATGAATAGAATATCTGCAATAATCACTTGTCACAGTGAAATGGATTCACATTCGATATCGATTCACATCTAGAATTGATGCCATAGCTGTTTGATACTATTGCTTGAGTGAATGCAACTTATGTGACTTCACAAACTACAAACACGACTAACATAATAGGTATTAAAAAACCTTGAGTGACATGAGCGTGAAGACTTAGTAGAGTTGCTCTCAAGAATCATGATACTATTCTTCACTCCAGCCATAGGACTGGAATCTGTACATTAACACCCCTGCAAAAGAAACGGGAAAGGATAGAATAATAATAAAGGAACTTCATAACTATATTCCTACTGTCAACATTCAACACTATGTTTTCTTTTCAACTGACTTTCATATTTGGTCTACTGTAACCTCTTCTGTGTTCATTTTATGCTAAACTTATTGCCAACAGTAAAATTACCATATGAGCTCTAATGAATTTTTTTACTTGCAAAGCTAGTGATAGAACCAAAGGCCAATATCTACATCAAACAGGAGGAATGGAATGGAAACTGTAAACAATTTGATGGAATAGCATTTCCGTGCTCCTATTCAGTCAAACGGACATTCCAAAGGATGTGATTTTTCTGAAAGTTTATTTCGGAAACTTGGAAGTGGATGACTGCAAACAATAAAACGAATAATATATTGATACATAATACGAATAATATACAGTGGGTCATTCTTTTTTCTATTCTGCCACAGCTAACTGACTGGAAGTCAGTTGTCGTAACTACTACTAACAGAAGACCCTCACCGATGAGTGAAGATATATAGGAAAATCCATAATAGATCTAAAAACCGTCAAAGATAAAATGGTCATGAAAAAATACAGTGACAGTTTAGTTGGTATAAGAAACAGGATGATTATGAAAGCAAAGCCAACAATCATGGATAGGCCATGGAAGCCCGTGGCTGTCACGAGTGTTGACTTGTATCCTTCATCTGAGGTTGTTAAAAGTGCGTGGTAAAATCCAGAGGTTTGCAGCAGTGGTAACCTCCTGAGCAGACTGAAATCCAAAGGGTTTCCAGAATATCCTGACGATTTCCATCTACTAGGCTGTGGTGAGCTCAAGCAATACATACTCCAGAGGACAGAAGACAGACGTCTACTGCACTTAGGGAGAAAGGGAATGTTGCTGCTCGGCCTAGTACAAGTGTAGAAGCAACACCTCGGTGATTCGATCTTTAAAGACTCCATACATATGAGAAAGACTGGTATGAATAATCCTTCAGAAGCGCCTTCTCAGACCTCCTCCCATCATAAGCACAAGCATAATGAAAACACTGAGTTTTCATGGGCTCACGCAAAATTAGACTCACTTATGACTTTGCTTTGAGAAGAGTTGAACTACTCATTGTTTAAGAGAAATGACCCTTTCTTCTCTGAAGACTTGTGAATCATTCATAGGGTGTGGTGAATAAACTACTTAAGGATCTAATCCATAAAAATGCGATAGGCTAAGCACAGAGATGTTTTTCTCCCTTTCTCAAAGGATGGAACATTTTGTATTTGCACTGACTTTATGTCTTGACTTCATGTACAATTAGATATTGATTTTTTTAGTTGACATACAATAGGACTAAAAATATCGATATAATACTGATAACTCATGTTGGTATGTGTGGTTGTCACATAGGATTCACAGGAGATTTAGATTCACAGTTGTCAACGTAAAGGATGAATGCTATTTAGCTTCTTCGTGACTCTAGACCACGAATGAAGAGTTTTCCTCAACATATTTCACTGAGGGAAATACAAGGATGATAGGCATAATACTATGCTTCGACTCACGGATATCGAAGCATTGTTCACAATACAGATCTGATTTTCGAAATCAGGGTTCTTTCAGTGTCCTTGAACAGCATTTGTTTTTCTGGATACAGAAGAAAAAACTCATGAGGATCAAACTGGTTCCCAGAAAACATGTGTATGAATTGTTATCTTCCTGAACCAGGGATCAAACCCACATCACTTCCACCTCCTGCACTGGTAGCAGAGTATTTCTTGATCAACTGCGCCACCTGGAATCGACATACATTCAAGACCATGCATCACTTCTATGTTCTCCTAGGGAAACATAGAAGCTGATGCATGGTCCTTGAAATGTATGTCGATTCCCAGGTGGCGCAGTTGATCAAGAAATACTCTGCCTACCAGTGCAGGAGGTGGAAGTGATGTGGGTTTGATCCCTGGTTCAGGAAGATAACAATTCATACACATGTTTTCTGGGAACCAGTTTGATACCTCATGAGTTTTTTCTTCTGTATCCAGAAAAACAAATGCTGTTCAAGGACACTGAAAGAACCCTGATTTCGAAAATCAGATCTGTATTGTGAACAATGCTTCGATATCCGTGAGTCGAAGCATAGTATTATGCCTATCATCCTTGTATTTCCCTCAGTGAAATATGTTGAGGAAAACTCTTCATTCGTGGTCTAGAGTCACGAAGAAGCTAAATAGCATTCATCCTTTACGTTGACAACTGTGAATCTAAATCTCCTGTGAATCCTATGTGACAACCACACATACCAACATGAGTTATCAGTATTATATCGATATTTTTAGTCCTATTGTATGTCAACTAAAAAAATCAATATCTAATTGTACATGAAGTCAAGACATAAAGTCAGTGCAAATACAAAATGTTCCATCCTTTGAGAAAGGGAGAAAAACATCTCTGTGCTTAGCCTATCGCATTTTTATGGATTAGATCCTTAAGTAGTTTATTCACCACACCCTATGAATGATTCACAAGTCTTCAGAGAAGAAAGGGTCATTTCTCTTAAACAATGAGTAGTTCAACTCTTCTCAAAGCAAAGTCATAAGTGAGTCTAATTTTGCGTGAGCCCATGAAAACTCAGTGTTTTCATTATGCTTGTGCTTATGATGGGAGGAGGTCTGAGAAGGCGCTTCTGAAGGATTATTCATACCAGTCTTTCTCATATGTATGGAGTCTTTAAAGATCGAATCACCGAGGTGTTGCTTCTACACTTGTACTAGGCCGAGCAGCAACATTCCCTTTCTCCCTAAGTGCAGTAGACGTCTGTCTTCTGTCCTCTGGAGTATGTATTGCTTGAGCTCACCACAGCCTAGTAGATGGAAATCGTCAGGATATTCTGGAAACCCTTTGGATTTCAGTCTGCTCAGGAGGTTACCACTGCTGCAAACCTCTGGATTTTACCACGCACTTTTAACAACCTCAGATGAAGGATACAAGTCAACACTCGTGACAGCCACGGGCTTCCATGGCCTATCCATGATTGTTGGCTTTGCTTTCATAATCATCCTGTTTCTTATACCAACTAAACTGTCACTGTATTTTTTCATGACCATTTTATCTTTGACGGTTTTTAGATCTATTATGGATTTTCCTATATATCTTCACTCATCGGTGAGGGTCTTCTGTTAGTAGTAGTTACGACAACTGACTTCCAGTCAGTTAGCTGTGGCAGAATAGAAAAAAGAATGACCCACTGTATATTATTCGTATTATGTATCAATATATTATTCGTTTTATTGTTTGCAGTCATCCACTTCCAAGTTTCCGAAATAAACTTTCAGAAAAATCACATCCTTTGGAATGTCCGTTTGACTGAATAGGAGCACGGAAATGCTATTCCATCAAATTGTTTACAGTTTCCATTCCATTCCTCCTGTTTGATGTAGATATTGGCCTTTGGTTCTATCACTAGCTTTGCAAGTAAAAAAATTCATTAGAGCTCATATGGTAATTTTACTGTTGGCAATAAGTTTAGCATAAAATGAACACAGAAGAGGTTACAGTAGACCAAATATGAAAGTCAGTTGAAAAGAAAACATAGTGTTGAATGTTGACAGTAGGAATATAGTTATGAAGTTCCTTTATTATTATTCTATCCTTTCCCGTTTCTTTTGCAGGGGTGTTAATGTACAGATTCCAGTCCTATGGCTGGAGTGAAGAATAGTATCATGATTCTTGAGAGCAACTCTACTAAGTCTTCACGCTCATGTCACTCAAGGTTTTTTAATACCTATTATGTTAGTCGTGTTTGTAGTTTGTGAAGTCACATAAGTTGCATTCACTCAAGCAATAGTATCAAACAGCTATGGCATCAATTCTAGATGTGAATCGATATCGAATGTGAATCCATTTCACTGTGACAAGTGATTATTGCAGATATTCTATTCATGCCAGTAAGAAAGCTGTGCAGAAATAATATAATGTTTATGAAGAAAATAAGATTTGCTAATTTGTTGTATTATTCTCTTTCTTTTCAACAGATTGAATGACAACAGGCTCCACTTTTCATTCACTTGTATGACTATGAGCAGTTTGACCAAGTTGAAGAAGATGACTCGTTTGTAGTCTTCCTCATCAGCTCATTCCATCTACTGGCTTTCAAATCATTTAGTACAGAGCTCACCGTCTAGGTGTTCATCCAGTGTTTTGTTTGCTTATCATGCAGGATCATTTTCGAAGGAAAAGTATGTGTGTATGAGTTAGAGCTCTGATCCCAAGAGTCCATGTAGAAGCTTCCCTGAGAAGTGTATCGTTTTTGCACCAATGCTACTGAAACGTGTGAATGTGGTATACCACGCATCCCAATAAGTGTCCACAGCTTCACAGGCTGCTTCTTTGAAACGCCCAGTACTCATGACATTCCATTCATCTGAGGACTAAATATAGCCAACGTAGGCTGTGTTTGCCAAATAGACTTTGAAGTATTCTTCACACAGTCCTTCATCGACGGCCAGTTTTCAGATCGAAGAAACCCTTGCTCCATGAAGTGTGTGAACACATATACTCATGTTTTGTTTGCGATTTTAAAGTCATTCTTCAGTTTTGTTGGAGGAATGGTTCTGTATATGCCCCGTGGATCTGTGCATGAAAGCCCCTAATAACTAATGTGAATCGACTTCACTACCAAGGGATGTTTTCATATCTATTGAGGATTTAGTTCATGTATTTCGATTTTAACTTTCTGTCTTACAGCCTTGTTTGTAGATCGAAGCTATTTGAAAGTGTCATCTGGTTTTCAATGGCTTGTGAGGTTATTCATGAGTGGTTTATAAAACCGAATGGATTGTACGTAGCCATACTTTGTTGTCATTCTATGAATTTGAAGAATGTCTGAAGAATGTCTGCAGTGATGCCTTAAAGATTCATACAATTGATGTCCAATATTTATCTCAATAGACTTGCTTTCAATTTGTAGTTTCCTATGCATATGTCTTTCTTTATGGGATTTCGGGAACACTGGAAAAAATCTGTGATATCAGCCGTGCTGACCTCTTTCCGGTGGTCATCATTAAGATTTTCACGCTCACTGTCACTTTGTGCAATGCTATGGATCCTAGTGGAAACAGGTGCCGTTCATCCTACTTTTGTGAAGATTGAACTCATCGTAGAAAGTGGAATTTGTTGAAATATTTATGGTATCAATATATCCTGTGTATATAATTACCCAGATTACGGGTGCGTATCTGATTGCTAAGTTATAAAATGTATGAAGATAGATGTGATCCATCAATGGCGATTGGATACGTGGTGGAGAGGTATTTTGGTGATGCAAGAGATTTAAATGATGTGATCAGAGTATTTATATCCCTTTTATGTGGATAATGGGTCTTGGATCGATGTTTGAAACATTCCAACCTTGTCTTTTGTTATGCATGGGAAGTGTCCAAAACGAAGATGATGCAGGTACGTACTTCAAGGGTAAGTATAGGGTTGAGGGCGTGACTATGAAGTGGGTTAGGGTTAGGATGTGGATAGGGTGTCGGTGAGGGAAGGGTTAAGGTTACAGTGTGCAGAACAGCCCCCAACTTGTTAGGGTGAGGGTGAGCGTGAGGGTTAGGGTTAGGGGTGAGGGTGAGGGTAAGGCTTCAAGGTGAGGGTGAGGGTAAGGGTTCAGGTGAGGGTGTGGGTGAGGGCGAGGGAAAGGGCTGGGTGAGGGTTCAGGGTGAAGGTGTGGGTCTCACATCTGATAAACGATTGCATTCCAA
>NW_017197007.1:0-20065 GCF_001704415.2 Capra hircus
GCTTGCAGTCAGCTGCCTACGGCTCGCAGTGGGGTCATGCACGTGACGCTTTTCATCCCGAGCGGCTAGCAAGCCATTGTCACGCTTCCCTTCTCGTGGATCAAGGGATCTGTGGCTTTCCCTGAGTCTTTCCATGAGGCTTTCCCACAGGCTTTCCACTTGCCACCATGGTGTGAGTCGATCCTCGGCGTGAAAGTCGAACCAGTGCAGGGAAAACAGGAACCTCCTTCCCCACAGTAGGGGTACACTGTCCCTTGGGCGGGTATCTCCAGGGCACTCGCGTGGGGGGTTGCCCGCGGAGTGCGGGCCTAGGCTCCACGTGAGAAAAGCCCCAAATGGCATTAGCTGCCAGTCCAGACGCTGGCCCCTCAGGTCTCTGGCCGGAGCCTTGGCTCCAGGCAACTCAAAGCCCTCGGGGGGGTGGCACTCTGGGACTGCTGTAGGGAAAGGATGCCAAGAGCCCACGGAGGAGTTGGGGAGGGCATGGGGGAAACGGAGGCGAGGACAGCGAGGGATCTAGGTGGAGGCGCTGGAGAGAGCGTCTGGTGTCCCGGAATGCCTCGGAGGAGCCAGCGGGGGACAGTCGAGGCCCAGGGACCTGTGGAATGTGAAAAGGCGGGAAACCCAGAGCAAGGCAGGCTGGGAAAGGGGGCGTTGGTGGCCAATTCAAAGGGACCTAGGGGCGTTTCCTGGGCGGTGAGCTCCCTTGGCACTGCTGAGGGCCCCTGATTGATCCACCGGGTTGATCCCACCCCCCGCTGCGAGGAGGGCCACAAACCAAAGCCCCCGAACTGCCGCCCACCCCAACGGGGATCTTGGCGGTCCGGGCACAGCCGTGCCCGGGAAAAGCCCACTCGCTCCACGGGACTCCGTCCAGGGTCTCTGCTTGGAAAGAGGCCAGGGGCGGCACCCTCCATCTACCCACCCAAACCCTATTGACGTCAATGGGGCGGAGACGCCTCCCGCTCTCCAGAGTCCTGAGCTGCTGGGTCCCCGCCCACTCGGCCAGCAGTCTGCAGCGTGCCCGTGTGCCTCTCCCCACATGGCTTCGTCCGGCTCCTCCAGCACCTCAAGCGGTACATTTGCCCTCGGTCCTGTGGTCGGATCACATCTCAGGGATTTGCGGGTGGCCTGGCAAGGGCTCTCGGGTTGACCCCCTCCCACCCGAGAACGGCTGGGACCCATCGCCAGGCCCGGGGTTCGAAGTCGTGTGCCAAATTCGGAGGGCGTGGCATCGTTCGTTCATCTTGCTCCTTTGGCACACACATGGCTTCTCCGTTCTCTTTTCTGGGAAGACAGTGTTGTTTCAGGGGGCGTGCTGCGGGGGGGGGCCGGGGTTGGGGGTTGGTGGGAGCGGGTGCTGTGCTGGGATGAAGCCCTTTATCCTCACATCTTCTGTGGGAATGGGAGTCGGGGAGCTCTGTGGCCTTGCTGCCTTCAGTGGCTTCCTCTGCACAGGGGCCTAGTGGCTTCTGCCTTTCTGTCAGGCGTTACGGGGTTTGGGCTTGCTTTGGTGGCCTTTGGCCTTTGGCCTTGGCCTTGGGCCTTGGCCTTGCCCTTGGCGTTGCTTGCCCTTGCCCTTGCCTTGGCTTGGGACCTTGCTTGAACTTGAACTTGAACCTTGACCTTGAACTTGACCTTGACTTGAACTTGAACTTGAACTTGACCTTGACCTTGAACTTGAACTTGACCTTGAACTTGAACTTGAACTTGAACTTGAACTTGAACTTGAACTTGAACTTGAACTTGACCTTGAACTTGAACTTGACCTTGAACTTTGAACTTGACCAACAACGGGAGACCTCGAGATTTGCTCAGAGCACCGGAGGTCCAGAAGCAGGGCCCTGTATCTCCCCTTCCCTTTGTGATCATTGCAAAAGACATTCCTAGCTGATAGCGGGAGTGCCCTGAAGAAGCAAGCAGTGGGAGTGTGTTTGACACGACTGTGTGCCTTCCTGGCCTCACTCCACAAGGGGCCTTTCCTCTCGAAGTAGGCCCCATGTCCCCTTGGGGAGGGTGTCATGCCTCTTTTCTCCTCACTGCCAAAGGGTGGAGCCAAGCTCGCTCTGTCAGAGGTACAAAAAACAGCAATTGAATGGATTTTCAAGCTCTTGCTAGGCTGCACCCTTTCAGGGCCCACTTTACTGAAACAGGTGCTCTGTGGCCCCTGGTTGGGTATGCAGGTTGACAAACAGGGTGAGATCCTGTCCAAGCCAAGAATTTTCCTGAAAGACCTAGGCTCACTAGAGCTCTCCTCCAGAGCAAAGGGGATAGAGGAGATGTATGGAGGAGTCTTTGCCTTTCCCTGTGAGTGTGGGGCTACTCCCTACGGCCCCAAGCTCAGGGATAACTGCCTCTAAAGAAAGGAATGGCAAGAAGCGCTATTCTTGGAGGTTGGGACAGGGAGTTCGCAGCATGTGGCGGCAAAGAAACACTCTTCGGGGAAGAAGAGGCAACCACGGGGTGTGTTTGCAAGCCTCTATTTGGAAGGAACAGGTTTGCTTATACATCTCAAGACCTCCAGATCTGCTCAGAGGACTGAAGTTCCAGAGACAGGGCCATGTATCTCCCCTTCCCTTTGAGATCCTTGCAAAGACATTCCTAGCAGATCGTGGAGTGCCCATGAAGAAGCAAGCAGCGGGAGTGTGCTTGACATCACTGGCTGCCTACCTGGGCTCAGCTCCTCAAGGGCCTTTCTCTCCTGGTAGGCCCTATGTCCCCTTTGGAGAGGGTGGTGCCTCTTCCCTCCACACTGCCAAAGGGTGAGGTGGAGCAAACTCGTTCTCTCCGAGGTTAAAAAAAAAGACAAATTGGATGGATTTTTAAGCTCTTGCTATGCTGCACCCTCCAGGACCCACTCGAGCAAAACAGGTGCCCTGTGGCCCTAGGTCGGGTATGCAGGTTCACACACCGGGTGTGGATCCCGTCAAAGCCAAGAATTTTCCTGACAGACCTAGGCTCACTAGAGCTCTCCTCCAGAGGAAAGGGGACAGAAAAGACGTGTGTGTGGAGGTGGCTCTGCCTTTCCAGGTCCCAATCTCAGGGATAACTGCCCTAAGAAAGGAACTGCTGCTGCTGCTGCTGCTAAGTTGCTTCAGTCGTGTTCGACTCTGTGCGACGCCATAGACGGTAGCCCACTAGGCTCCCCGTCCTGGGATTCTCCAGGCAAGAACAGTAAGTGGGTTGCCATTGCCTTCTCCAATGCATGAAAGTGAAAATGAAAGTGCAGTCGCTCAGTCGTGTCCGACCTCAGCGACCCCACGGACTGCAGCCTACCAGGCTTCTCCGTCCATAGGATTTTCTGAAAGGAACTGCAAGAAGCGCTTTCCAGGAGGCTGGAAAGGGAGTTCGCAGGATGTGGGAAAGAGAAGCCTCCTTCGGGGAAGAATAGGCGGCCACTTGTTTTGTGTTGCAAACCTCTATTTGGAAGGAACAGGTTAGCTTATACAAAGGGAGACCTCCAGATCTGCTCAGAGGACCAAAGTTGCAGAGGCAGGTCGGTGTATTTTCCCTTCACTTTGCGATCCTTGCAAAGACATTCCTTGCTGATAGATGATTCAGCAAGGGCCTTTGAGACTGTTGTTTTCTTTCCTAGGTTCAAAGATTCCTTCAGTTCCTAATATAGATATCCTAGAAATTATCTGACATCCGTGAAAAATCTGATATGTCCTGGTCAAATGCTGTCAGTTATAATTCCAGTTATCATATTAAAGCATTTCAAGTCGCAGCAGTGACCAGATTACATTGTCAATTTCTATTTAATCAGGTTTTAACCCATGTCCTCTATGGTTTCACACTGATGCCTTTGCAGAAATACTGGCTACTTCAAGATATATGGAATATACGTTTTTTTAAGCTTACCGATAATTTGTTTGTTTGTTTGTTTGTCTTCTGGTAAGCTGGCACCAGATGGAATTTAGTCTTCTCTCTAGGTTAAGAGAACAAAGTTTCTTTAGAATGCAATTTTTGATAACAGACTATGAGTTTCTTTACCTTTCCTTGATTTATAATTGTTTTCATCATCTGTTTTTTTACTTTGGTAAAGTAAATAAGCCTTATTTAAGATTTTGGTACATGTAGGATGGACTAAGCTTTCCCCACTCTTGCAAGTTCCCTTAACCCTTCAGATTCTTCTCGTGGGACCAAGATCTCACTTTCCTCCAGAGGGACAATCCAAGCTTTTTTATTAGTTGATCTGCCCCTGACATCAGAGTCAATTTGAGCACGAGTTGGCCTATAATTTAGGCATGAAACTATGACTACATAAAGAAAAAGGTGACTTTATGATTCAGGGATGGCCATGATATGCCTTGCACTTCAGAGAAAATGGGTTAAAATGATTTTTTTCTTCAAAAGTGCAGGCAGTTCTTTCAGCATATGCAATTGAAAACATCTAGTCATTAGGTCAGTTTTCATTCCAATCCCAAAGAAAGGCAATGACAAAGAATATTCAAGCTGCTGCACAATTGCACTCATCTCACACACTAGTAAAATAATGCTCTAAATTCTCCAAGTTCACATTAACTGTGAACTTCCAAATGTTCAAGAGGGATTTAAAAAATGCAGAGAAACCAGAGATCAAAACTGCCGACATCCACTGGATCATTCAAAAAGCAAGAGAGTTTCAGAAAAAAAACACATCTATTTCTGCTTTATTGACTATGCCAAAGCCTTTGACTGTGTGGATCACAATAAACTGGGAAAAATTCTGAAAGAGATGGGAATACCAGACCACCTGACCTGTCTCTTGAGAAACCTGTATGCAGGTCAGGAAGAAACAGTTCGAACTGGACATGGAACAACAGACTGGTGCTAAATAGGAAAAGGAATATGTCAAGGCTGCATATTGACACCCTGCTTATTTAACTTATATGCAGAGTACATCATGAGAAACACTGGGCTGGAGGAAGCACACGCTGGAATCCAGTTTGCTGGGAGAAATATCAAGAATCTCAGATATGCAGATGACACCACCCTTATGGCAGAAAGTGAAGAAGAACTAAAGAGTCTCCTGATGAAAGTGAAAGAGGAGAGTGAAAAAGTTAGCTTAAAGCTCAGCATTCAGAAAACTAAAATCATTGCATCCAGTCTCATCACTTCATGGCAAATAGATGGGAAAACATTGGAAACAGCAGCAGACTATTTTTGGGGGCTTGGAAATCACTGCAGGTGATGGCTGCCTCCATGAACTTAAAACATATTTATGACTTGGAAGAAAAGTGATGACCAAACTAGACAGCGTAATAAAAAGCCGAGACGTTGCTTTGCCAACAAAGATCCATCCAGTCAAGGCTATGGTTTTTCCATATGTCATGGATGGATATGAAAGATGTACTATAAAGAAAGTGACAGCTGAAAACTTAATGCTTTTGAACTGTGGTGTTGGAGAAGATGCTTGTAGGTCGCTTAGACTACAAGGAGACGCAACCACTCCATCCTAAAGGAAATCAGGTCTGAATATACATTGGAAGGACTAATACTGAACCTGAAACTCCAATACTTTGGCCACTTGATGTGAAGAGCTGACTCACTTGGAAGTTGCTTTGATTTGCCTGTGAGTGTGGGAGCCCTCCCTGGGCAAAGGGCCTCAGGGGTCATTGCCACTGAATCACGACCTCCAAGCAAGCGCATTCCAGCTGTGTGACATTCAGGAAGCAGGAGACTGGGAAAACTATCTTCCTTAGAGGAAGGAAAGTCATCCACAGAGAGTGTGTTTTCAGGCCTCTCTTTGCAGCAAGTGTTTTGCTTCTCAGACATCAGAGCTGCAGGCTTGCTCTGAGGGCCTCAATTGCCAGAGTCAGGGCTGTGTGTCTCACTGCACTTTCCAAGCATTGCAGACACATTGCCTAGGTTGGAGCAGTGCTTCCCATGAGAAAGAAGCCTCGGGAATGTGTCTGAGCGGGTTGAGTGCCATGCTAGGGTCACCTAGTCGAG
Source organism: Capra hircus (assembly GCF_001704415.2). Lineage (NCBI taxonomy): Eukaryota > Metazoa > Chordata > Mammalia > Artiodactyla > Bovidae > Capra > Capra hircus. The sequence continues at coordinate 5,935 of NW_017197007.1, forward strand.
GGCACCTTGCACAACCAATGGGCCCCAGGCGAGTAGCTATGGACCGGCCCTTCGGTTGAGATATCCCAAAGCAGGGAACAAAGCTAGCTCTGTCAGAAGGAGGAAAACAGCAATGGGATGGATTTTCAAGCAGTTGCTAAGTCACACCACGTTAGGGCTCCCCGGGAAAGAAATGCGAATTTTGGCCTCTAGGCCCAGTATCCAGATGTGTGCACAGGATATTTTCCCCACAGGATCCAAGAATGTTCCAGACAGACCTAAGCTCACTAGCTCTCTCCTGCAGAGGAAATGAAATATTGTTGCTGAACCACGAAAAGATGCTGGGATTCTTGGCTTATGGAGGAGACGAATTCAATCCAGGGCCCAAGACGAGGCTTGATTGCTCAGAGCTTTTGTGCAATAGAGTTTTATTAAAGTATAAAGGAGATAGAGAAAGCTTCTGACAGAGACATCACAAGGGGCAGAAAGCGTACCCCCTTGCTAGTGTTAGTAATGGAGTTATATACTCTCCAATAAGTTATGACAACGAACAAAAGAATGTCTGGAGGTTGTAAAGACTCACTAGACCTACTCCCATAATTGACATTTTCAGATAACAGGATTAGCCAGAAGGTTTTTTCCAGAGACCATCCTCAAGAAGGATGCATGATTGTTATATAATCCTAAGGAATGTAGAGGGAAAAACAGTTTGTCCTTTCCTTCCTCCTTGAGAATTCTAGACCCCTCTCTCCTTGGGGACCCTTGAACTTCTTATAAACCTGCCTTGGCAATGACTCTCTCAGAAACATGATTGAACAGCCGTTTGGAGCTTCCTTTGACTTTCCCTGGGAGGGAGGGAGCCCTCCCTGAGCACAGGACCTCAGGGACCATGGCCAATGAAAAATAATCTCCCAGCAAGTGCTTTTCAGCCCTGTGTGACTCTCAGCCCACAGGAGGCTGAGAAAACTCTCTTCCTTGGAGGAAGGAAAGGCAGCCCAAGAGTGTGTTTTTCAGGCCTGTATCTTGCAGCAAGTGTTTGGCTTGTTAGACAGAAGACCTGCAGGCTTGTTCCAACAGACTCAATGCCAGAATCAGGGCCTTGTGTCTCCCTGCAGTTTCCTGGCCTTGCAAACACATTCCTAGGTGAGAGCAGTCCTGCCCATGGGGAAGCAGGCTGCGGGAGTGTGTCTGAGGGGGCCAGGTGTCATGCTGGGGTCACCTGGTCGAGGGCACCTTGCACCTCCAATGGACCCCAGGCAAGGAGTTGCAGGCCACCACCTTGCCTCTGAAATCCCAAAATGGGGAGCAAAGCTCGCTCTGTCAGAGGGAAGAAAACAGCAACAGGATGGATTTTCAAGCAGTTGCTAGGCTGTACTGCGTTAGGGCTCCAAGGAAGGAAAATGCAAATTTTAGCCCCTACGACTGGTATCCAGGTGGGCTCCCAGGATGATTTCCCCGCAGGATCCAAGAACGTTCCAGACAGACCTGGGCTCACTAGCTCCCTCCTGCAGAGGAAACATGATAGAACAGCTGTTTGGAGGTTGCTTTGACTTCCCCTGGGAGGGTAGGATCCCTCCCTGGGTGCAGGGCCTCAGGGGCCATTGCCGCTGAGAAATGCCCTCGAAGCCAGACCTTTCCAGCCTTGTATGACTCAGCACGGACGAGACTGGAAAAGGTCTCTTCCTTGGAGGAAGGAAAGGCAGCCCCAGAGAGTGTGTTTTCACACCTGTATCTTGCAGCAAGTGTTTGGCGTCTCAGACGTCAGACCTCCAGGCCTGCTCCAACGGCCTCAGTTCCAGAGTCAGGGCCGTGTGTCTCCCTGCATTTTCTGAGCCTTGGGAACACATTCCTAGTTCAGAACAGTCCTGCCCATGGGGAAGGAGGCTGCGGGAGTGTGTCTGAGGGGGTCGGGTGCCATGCTGGGGTCCAATAGACCTGGTACCTCCAATAGACCCCAGGACAACAGCGGTGGGGCTCCCCCTGGCTTCCGAAATGCCAAAGCGAGAAGCAAAGCTAGCTCTATCAGAAGGAAGGAAAGAGCAATCGGATGGATGTTCAGGCTGTTGCTGGGCCGCACCACTTCAGGGTCCCCCCCGAGAGGAACAGGCGCCCTGTGGCCCCTAGGTCCGATATGCAGGTTAACACACAGGGTGTGTCCCTGTAGGAGCCAAGAATTTTCCTGACAGACCTAGGCTCACTAGAGCTCTCCTACAGGGCAAAAGGGGTAGAACAGACTGTGGATGTGACTCTGCCTTTCCCAGCGAGCATGGGGCCCTCCCTACGGCCCCGGGCTCCAGGGAAAATTGTCCCTGAAAAATGACCTCCAAGAAGCGCTTTTCCAGCAGGCTGGGATGCAGAGTTCACAGGATGCGGGGAAAGTGATCGTGCTTCAGGGAAGAAGAGGCAGCCACCAAGTGTGTGTTTGCAAGCCTGTATTTGGAAGAAACTGGTGAGCTTCTTCAAGGGGAGACCTCCAGGTCTGCTCAGAGGACCGAAATTCCAGAGGCAGCACCATGCATCTCCCCTGTCCTTTCTGAGCCTTGGAAAGACATTCCTAGCTTATAGCGGTATTGCTCATGAAGAAGCAGGATGCAGGAATGTGTCAGACATGACTGGGTGCCTTCCTGGGTTCAGCTCCGTGAGGGGCCTTTCCACTCAAAGTAGGTCCCATGCCTCCTTGGGGAGGAAGTGGGGCCCGCTTGCCTCCAAATTGTCAAAGGCTGGAACAAAGCTAGTTCTATCAGAGGTAAGAAAAGAGCAATTGGATGGATGTGGAAGCTGTTGCTGGGCCGCACTGCTTCAGGCCCCCCACCCCTCCGCCCCTGAGAGAAACAGGCGCCCTGTGGCCCCTAGGTCCTGGATGCAGTTTCACACATAGAATGTGTCCCCATAGGAGCCAAGAATTTTCCTGACAGACCTAGGCTCACTAGAGCTCTCCTACAGAGCAAAGGGGATGGGACAGATGTGTGGCTGTGGCTCTGCCTTTCCCTGGGAGTGTGCAGCCGCTCCCTAGGGCCCCGGGCTCCAGGGGAAATTGCCCCTGAATAATGACCTCCAAGAAGCGCTTTTCCAACTGGCTGAGACGTGGAGTTCTCAGGATGCAGGGAAAGCGAGTGTCCTTCGGGGAAGCAAAGGCAGTCACCTGTTATCATGACTTACTAGAATAGTAGGTACCTTCTCCGGTTGGGCAGAGGCCTTCCCTACCTGATCTGAAAAAGAAAATGAAGTAGCTCGCTGATTTGAGAAATAATTCCCAGACTTGGGTTTCCAACCAGTATAGAATCCGACAATGGCCCTGTCTTTGTAGCCGCGTTAATTAACAGGTATGTGAAGCTCTAAATATCAGTGGAAATTACATACAGCATATAGGCCCCAGTGTTCTGGAATGGTGGAAAGAAACAACCAAACTCTTGAAGAGACACTTTCTAAATGGATCATAGAAACTGACTGTACATGGATGGGCTTGCTTCCGGCAGACTTACTCATATTATGGGTTACCGCACGTTCCCACAGTTGTTGTCCTTATGAAATTTTCTATGGGAGACCCCCTCCCACAGTGAGGCAGGTGTTAGCAGATTTGCCACAAGTAAGGGGGTGGGATTTCACAGCAGATGGAACAATTAGGTAAGGTAATAAATCAGGTAACTAAGTTTGTATAAAAAAGAATCTCATTCCCCCTTGAGGAACAGATTCATGAATTTGTGCTCAGTGATCAGGTGTGGCTCAATGACTGGAAACACAATTCCTTGGCCTGACATCAGAAAGGTCCTTATACTGTTGTCTTAGCCACAATTCTGAAAGAGATGGGAATACCAGACCACCTAACCTGCCTCTTGAGAAATCTGGATGAAGGTCAGGAGGCAACAGTTAGGGCAGGACATGGAACAACAGACTGGTTCCAAAAAGGAAAAGGAGTATGTCAAGGCTGTATATCGTCACCCTGTTTATTTAACTTATATGCAGAGTACATCATGAAAAATGCTGGGATGGAAGATACATGAGCTGGAATCAAGATTGCCGGTAGAAATATCAATAAACTTAGATATGCAGATGACACCACCATTATGGCAGAATGTGAAGAGGAACGGGAATGTCGGGGAACTTCTTGAGTTGTAGCAAGGGTGTGAAGGACCCTTTGGAAGATCCAGAGGTTAGGTGTGGTTAGTCTCGAGATGCCTCAGCGGAAGTGGGCCTCATGTCGCCTGGAATGGAGAGGCTCCTGGATATTCCCTAGTTTCAGCAGGTGCTCTCGAGTTACGACGGGGACTTCAGGGACCCGCTCTGGCGGCCACAGGAAAGGCCAGTCATCATGCGTGTTGCTAGGGGCCTCTCGTGATTCCTCTCCCGTCGATGCCGGGGCCTAAGACCTTGTGTGGAGTCGGGGCCGGAACCTGAGGATTCCTCTCCAGTACTGACATGGATTTTGGCGTACTTCTGGAGTCTCCACAAGGGAGTGAGGCCTCGTCTCGAGTGGGGGCATGAGCGTGCCCTTTCTTCCCATGCTGTAGCAGCAGTGTCACGCTTCCCCTTGCGTGGACCAAGGGATCTGTGGCTTTCCGTCGAGTCTTTCCCACGGGGCTTTCCCACAGCGCTGTCCCACGTGCCACGGTGGTGTGAGTCGATCCTCGGCGTGAAAGCCGAGACAGTGAAGGGAAAACAAGTTCCTGTGGAATGGACTGAGACGTCTCGGGGAGTCTCGGAATGGTGGCACGACCCTGCAGTTCCTCTCCCCTTTCCTTTGGAGAGCGCCTCCCGTTGAGATGCGATGGGATTGCCGGGAATTCTTTCCCGACCAAGCAGGGAAAGGATCCCTCATCTCGAGCTACGAGGCGGAAACGGAGCTCCTCTGGATGTGGCCGGGACGCTCGTGCTTCCTCTTGAATGGAGACAGGTATGTCGGGGAACTTCTTGAGTTGCAGCATGACTGTGAAAGACTCTTTGGAAGTTCCAGAGGTCACGTGTGATTAGCCTCGAGACACCTCAGTGGAAACGGGCCTCATCTCGCCTGGAGGGGAGAACCTCCTGGATTTTACCGAGTTGCGGCAGGTGCTCTCGACTTACGACGGGGACCTCATGGACCCGCTCTGGTGACCTCAGTAAAGGCCAGTCCCCATGCGAGTTGCTAGAGGGCGTGTCGCTATTCCTCTCCCGTCGATGCCAGGGCCTAAGACCTTGTGTGGAGTCGGGGCCAGAACCTGAAGATTCCTCTCCAGGGCTGACATGCATCTTGAGGTACTTCTGGAGTCTCCCCAGGGGAGTCAGTCCTCGTCTCGAGTGGGGGCATGCACGTGCACTTTCCTCCCTTGATGTAGCAGCAGTGTCACGCTTCCCATCGCGTGGATCAAGGGATCTGTGGCTTTCCCTCGAGGCTTTCAGACGAGGCTTTCCCACAGGGCTCTCCCACGTACCACCGCGATCCTCGCCTCTGCCACCGCGATCCTCGCCGTGCAAGTTGAAGCAGTGCAGGGAAAACAGGATCCTCTGGAATGGACTGAGACATCTGGGGGACTCTTGGAATGGTGGCACGACCCATGAGTTCCTCTCGCCTTTCCTGTGCAGCGCGCCTCCTCTTGAGATGCGTCGGAAACGTCGGAAATTCTTTCCCGAGGAAGCAGAGAAGGATCCCTCATCTCGAGCTTGGAGGAGGAAACGGAGCTCCTCTGGAGGTGGCCGGACCCTCGTGCTTCCTCTGGAGTGGAGACGGGTATGTCGGGGAACTTCTTGAGTTGTAGCAAGGGTGTGTAGGACCCTTTGGAAGTTCCAGAGTTAAGGCGTGATTACTCTCGAGACGCCGCAGAGAAAATGGGCCTCATCTCGACTGAAGCAGAGAACCTCCTGGATTTTCTCGAGTTGTGGCAGGTGCTCTCAACATACGACCGTGACCTCAGGGACAGTGTAGCAGGTGTGTCACGCTTCCCGTCGCGGGGATCAAGGGATCTGTGGCTTTCCCTCGAGGCTTTCCCACGAGGCTTTCCCACAGGGCTGTCCCACGTGCCACCATGGTGTGAGTCGATATTCGGCGTGAAAGTCGAGGCAGTGCAGGGAAAACAGGTTCCTCTGAAATGGACTGACACATCTGGGGGACTCTTGGAATGGTGGCACGACCCTGGAGTTCCTCTCGCCTTTCCTATTGAGAGCCCTTACTCTTGAGATGCCACGGGAACGCCGAAAAATCTTTCCTGACTAAGCAGGATAGGATCCCTCATCTCAAGCTGCCAGGCGGAAACGGGGTTCCTCTGGATGTGGGCGGGACCCTCGTGCTTCCTCTCTAGTGGAGACGGGTATGTCGGGGAACATCTTGAGTTGCAGCAAGGACCCTTTTGAATTTCCAGAGTTTAGGTGTGATGAGCCTCCAGACGCCTCAGAGGAAATGGGCCTCATCTCGCCTGGAGTGGAGAAACTCCTGGATTTTCTAGAGTTGGGCAGGCTCTCTCGAGTTAAGACGGGGACCTCAGGGACCCGCTCTGGTGGCCTCAGGAAAGGCCAGTGCCCATGGGAGTTGCAAGGGGGCCTTTCGGGATTCCTCTCCCGTCGATGTTGGGGCCTAAGACCTTGTGTGGAGTCGGGGCCGGAACCTGAGGATTCCTCCCCAGTGCTGACATGGGTCTTGGCGTATTTCTGGAGTCTCCCCTGGGGAGTCAGTGCTCCTCTCGTGTGGGTGCATGCACGTGAGCTTTCCTCACGAACTGTAGCAGCAGTGTCACACTTCCCATCGCGTGGATCAAGGGATCTGTGGCTTTCCCTGGAGGCTTTCCCACGAGGATTTTCCTCAGGGCTGTCCCACGTGCCACCGTGGTGTGAGTCGATCCTCGGCTTGAAAGTCGAGGCAGTGCAGGGAAAACAGGTTTCCCTGGAATTGACAGAGACATCTGGGGGACTCTGGGAATGGTGGAACGACCCTGAAGTTTCTCTCGCCTTTCCTGTTGAGAGGGCCTCCTCTTGAGATGCGACTGGAACGCCGGGAATGCTTTCCAGACCACGCAGGGAAAGGATCCCTCCTCTCGAGCTATGAGGTGGAAACGGTGCTCCTCTGAAAGTGGGAGGGAAGATGTTAATACTCTCGAGTGGAGACGGGTATGTCGGAGAACTTCTTGAGTTGCAGCAAGGGTGTGAAGGACCCTTTGGAAGTTCCAGAGGTTAGGTGTGATTAGCCTCGAGACGCCTCAGCGGAAATGGGCCTCATCTCGCCTTTAAGGACGCCAAGATCCATGTCAGCACTGGAGAGGAATCCTCAAGTTCCGGAACCGACTCCACACAAGGTCTTAGGCCCCGGCATCGACGGGAGAGGAATCCCGAGAGGCCCCCGAGCAACTCGCATGGGGAATGGCCTTTCCTGAGGCCATCAGAGCGGGTCCCTGAAATAGCCGTCGTACATCGAGAGCACCTGCCGCAACTCGAGAAAATCCAGAAGGTTTTCCGCTAAAGGCGAGATGAGGCCCATTTCCTCTGAGGCGTCTCGAGGTAATCACACCTAACCTCAGGAACTTCCAAAGGGTCCTTCACACCCTTGCTGCAACTCAAAACGTTCCCCGACATTCCTGTCTCCACTCGAGGGAAAGCACAAGAGTCCCACCCACATCCAGAGGAACCCCGTTTCCACCTCATAGCTTGAGAGGAGGGATCCTTTCCCTGCGTGTTCGGGAAAGAATTCCCGGCGTTCCCGTCGCATCTCAAGAGGAGGCGCTCTCCTCAGGAAAGGCGAGAGGAACTCCAGGGTCTTGCCAACATTCCCAGAGTCCCCCAGATGTCTCAGTCTATTCCAGGGAAGGCTGTTTTCCCTGCACTGTCTCGACTTTCAAGCCGAGGATCGACTCACACCACGGTGGCACGTGGGACAGCCGTGTGGGAAAGCCTCGTGGGAAAGCCTCGAGGGAAAGCCACAGATCCGTGATCCACGGGAAGGGAAGAGTGACACTGCTGCTACAGTTCGGGAGGAAAGCGCACGTGCATGCCCCCACTCGAGACGAGGACTGACTGCCTTGGGGAGACTCCAGAAGTACCCCAAGATCCATGTCAGCACTGGAGAGGAATCCTCAGGTTCCGGCACCGAATCCAGACAAGATCTTATGCCCCAGCATCGACGGGAGAGGAATCCTGAGAGGCCCCAGAGCAACTTGCATGGGGACTGGCCTTTCCTGAGGCCACCAGAGCGGGTCCCTGAGGTCCCCGTCGTAAGTGGAGAGCACCTGCCGCAACTAGAGGAAATCCAGGAGGTTCTCCCGTCCAGGCGAGATGAGGCCCATTTCCGCTGAGGCTTCTCCAGGCTAATCACACCTAACCCCTGACCAAAAGGTCCTTCACACCCTTGCTGCAACTCAAGAAGTTCCCTGACATACTCGGCTCCACTCGAGAGGAAGCACGAGAGTTCCGCCCACATCCAGAGGAGCCCTGTTTCCGCCTACTTGCTAGAGAGGAGGTATCCTTTCCCTGCGTGGTCGAGAAAGAATTCCCGGCGTTCCCGTCGCATCTGAAGAGCAGGCGGTCTCCACAGGAAAGGCCAGAGGAACTCCAGGGTCGTGCCACCATTCCCACAGTCCCCCAGATGTCTCAGTCCATTCCAGGGAAACCTGTTTTCCCTGCACTGCCTCGATTTGCAATCCGAAGATCGACTCACACCACGGTGGCACGTGGGACAGCCATGTTGGAAAGCCTCGTAGGAAAAGCCTCGAAGGAAAGCCACAGATCCCTTGATCCACGCAAAGGCAAGCGTGACACTGCTTCTAAAGCTGGGAGGAAAGCACACGTGCATGCCCCCACTCGAGAGGAGGACTGACTCCCCTGGGGAGACTCCAGGAGTACCCCAAGATCCATGTCAGCACTGGAGAGGAATCCTCAGGTTCGGGAACCGACTCCACAAAAGGTCTTAGGCCCTGGCGTCAACGGGAGAGGAATCCCGAGAGGGCCCCGAGCAACTCTCATGGGGACTGGCCTTTCCTGAGGCCACCAGAGCGGGTCCCTGAGGTCCCCGTCGTAAGTCGAGAGCACCTGCCGCAACTCGAGAAAATCCAGGAGGTTCTCCCCTCCAGGGAGATGAGGCCCATTTCTGCTGAGGTTTCTCGAGGCTAATCATACCTAACCTCTGGAAATTCCAAAGGGTCCTTCACACCTTTGCTGCAACTCAAGAAGTTCCCCGACTTACCCGTCTCCACTCGAGAGGAATCTCGAGAGTCCCGCCCACATCCAGAGCAGACCCGTTTCTGCCTCCTAGATCGGGAGGAGGGATCCTTTCCCTACGTGGTTGGGATAGAATTCCCGGCGTTCCCGGCGCATCTCAAGAGGAGGCGCTCTCCACAGGAAAGGCGAGAGGATCTCCAGGTTCGTGCCACCATTCCCAGAGTCCCCCAGATGTCTCAGTCCATTCCAGGGAAACCTGTTTTCCCTGCACTTCCTCCACTTTCAAGCCGAGGATCGACTCACACCACGGTGGCACCTGGGACAGCCCTGTGGGAAAGCCTCGTGGGAAAGCCTGGAGGGAAAGCGACAGATCGCTTGATCCACGTGAAGGGAAGCGTGACACTGCTGCTAGAGTTCCGGAAGAAAGCGCACGTGCATGCCCCCACTCGAGACGAGGACCGACTCCATTGAGGAGACTCCAGAAGTACCAAAGGATCCATGTCAGCACTGCAGAGGAATCCTCAGGTTCCGGCACTGACTCTACACAAGGTTTTAGGCCCGGGCATCGATGGGAGAGGAATCCCGAGAGGCCCCCGAGCACCTCGCATGGGGACTGGCCTTTCCTGAGGCCACCAGAGCGGGTCCCTGAGGTCCCCGTCGTAAGTCGAGAGCACCTGCCACAACTCGAGAAAATCCAGGAGATTCTCCCCTCCAGGCGACATGAGGCCCATTTCCACTGAGGCGCCTCGAGGCTAATCACACCTAACCTCTGGAACTTCCAAAGGTTCCTTCACACCCTTGCTGCAACTCAAGAAGTTCCCCGACATACCCGTCTCCACTCGAGAGGAAGCACGAGAGTTCCGCCCACATAAAGTGGAGCTCCGTTTCCGCCACCTAGCTCGAGAGGAGGGATTCTTTCCCTGCGTGCTCGGGAAAGAATTCCCGGAGTTCCCGTCCCATCTCAAGAGGAGGCGATCTCCACAGGAAAGGCGAGAGGAACTCCAGGGTCATGCCACCATTCCCAGAGTCCCCCAGATGTCTCAGTCCATTCCAGGGAAACCTGTTTTCCCTGCACTGCCTCGACTTTCAAGCCGAGGATCGACTCACTCCACGGTGGCACGTGGGACAGCCCTGTGGGAAAGACTTGTCGAAAGCCCCGTGGGAAAGCCTCGTTGGAAAGCCTCGTGGAAAAGCCTCGAGGGAAAGCCACAGATCCCTTAATCCAAGCGAAGGGAAGCGTGACACTGCTGCTACAGCTCGAGAGGAAAGCGCACGTGCAGGCCCCCACTCGAGACGAGGACTGACTCCCCTGGGGAGACTCAGAAGTACCCCAAATCCAAGTCAGCACTGGAGAGGAATCCTCTAGTTCCGGCACCGACTCCATGCAAGGTCTTAGCCCCGACATCGACGGGAGAGGAATCCCGAGAGGCCCCCGAGCAATTCGCATGGGGACTGGCCATTCCTGAGGCCACCAGATCGGGTCCCTGAGGTCCCCGTCGTAAGTCGAGAGCACCTGCCGCAACTCGAGAATATCCAGGAGGTTCTCCCCTCCAGGCGAGATGAGGCCCATTTCCACTGAGGCGTCTCGAGGCTATTCACACCTAACCTCTGGCACTTCCAAAGGGTCCTTCACACCCTTGCTGCAACTCAAGAAATTCCCCGACATACCCGTCTCCACTCGAGAGGAAGCACGAGTGTCCCGCCCACATCCAGAGGAACCCCGTTTCCGCCTGGTAGCTCGAGATGAGGGATCCTATCCTGCTTAGTCAGGAAAGATTTTTCAGCGTTCCCGTGGCCTCTCAAGAGCAAGGGCTCTCAATAGGAAAGGCGAGAGGAACTCCAGGGTCGTGCCACCATTCCAAGAGTCCCCCAGATATCTCAGTCCATTTCAGAGGAACCTGTTTTCCCTGCACTGCTTCAACTTGCACGGCGAGGGGGAATGAGATTCTTTTTTATACAAACTTAGTTACCTGATTTATTACCTTACCTAATTGTTCCATCTGCTGTGAAATCCCACCCCCTTACTTGTGGCAAATCTGCTAACACCTGCCTCACTGTGGGAGGGGGTCTCCCATAGAAAATTTCATAAGGACAACAACTGTGGGAACGTGCGGTTACCCGTAATATGAGTAAGTCTGCCGGAAGCAAGCCCATCCATGTACAGTCAGTCTCTATGATCCATTTAGAAAGTGTCTCTTCAAGAGTTTGGTTGTTTCTTTCCACCATTCCAGAACACTGGGGCCTATATGCTGTATGTAATTTCCACTGATATTTAGAGCTTCACATACCTGTTAATTAACGCGGCTACAAAGACAGGGCCATTGTCGGATTCTATACTGGTTGGAAACCCAAGTCTGGGAATTATTTCTCAAATCAGCGAGCTACTTCATTTTCTTTTTCAGATCAGGTAGGGAAGGCCTCTGCCCAACCAGAGAAGGTACCTACTATTCTAGTAAGTCATGATAACAGGTGACTGCCTTTGCTTCCCCGAAGGACACTCGCTTTCCCTGCATCCTGAGAACTCCACGTCTCAGCCAGTTGGAAAAGCGCTTCTTGGAGGTCATTATTCAGGGGCAATTTCCTCTGGAGCCCGGGGCCATAGGGAGCGGCTCCACACTCCCAGGGAAAGGCAGAGCCACAGCCACACATCTGTCCCATCCCCTTTGCTCTGTAGGAGAGCTCTAGTGAGCCTAGGTCTGTCAGGAAAATTCTTGGCTCCTATGGGGACACATTCTATGTGTGAAACTGCATCCAGGACCTAGGGGCCACAGGGCGCCTGTTTCTCTCGGGGGCGGAGGGGTGGGGGGCCTGAAGCAGTGCGGCCCAGCAACAGCTTCCACATCCATCCAATTGCTCTTTTCTTACCTCTGATAGAACTAGCTTTGTTCCAGCCTTTGGCAATTTGGAGGCAAGCGGGCCCCACTTCCTCCCCAAGGAGGCATGGGACCTACTCTGAGTGGAAAGGCCCCTCACGGAGCTGAACCCAGGAAGGCACGCAGTCATGTCTGACACATTCCTGCATCCTGCTTCTTCATGAGCAATACCGCTATAAGCTAGGCATGTCTTTCCAAGGCTCAGAAAGGACAGGGGAGATGCATGGTGCTGCCTCTGGAATTTCGGTCCTCTGAGCAGACCTGGAGGTCTCCCCTTGAAGGAGCTAACCAGTTTCTTCCAAATACAGGCTTGCAAACACACACTTGGTGGCTGCCTCTTCTTCCCTGAAGCACGATCACTTTCCCCGCATCCTGTGAACTCTGCATCCCAGCCTGCTGGAAAAGCGCTTCTTGGAGGTCATTTTTCAGGGACAATTTTCCCTGGAGCCCGGGGGCCGTAAGGAGGGCCCATGCTCGCTGGAAAGGCAGAGTCATATCCACAGTCTGTTCTACCCCTTTTGCCCTTTAGGAGAGCTCTCGTGAGCCTAGGTCTGTCAGGAAAATTCTTGGCTCCTATGGGGACACACCCTGTGTGTTAACCTGCATATCGGACCTAGGGGCCACAGGGCGCCTGTTCCTCTCGGGGGGACCCTGAAGTGGTGCGGCCCAGCAACAGCCTGAACATCCATCCGATTGCTCTTTTCTTCCTTCTGATAGAGCTAGCTTTGCTTCTCGCTTTGGCATTTCGGAAGCCAGGGGGAGGCCCCACCGCTGTTGTCCTGGGGTCTATTGGAGGTACCGGGTCTATTGGACCCCAGCATGGCACCCGACCCCCTCAGACACACTCCCGCAGCCTCCTTCCCCATGGGCAGGACTGTTCTGAACTAGGAATGTGTTCCCAAGGCTCAGAAAATGCAGGGAGACACACGGCCCTGACTCTGGAACTGAGGCCGTTGGAGCAGGCCTGGAGGTCTGACGTCTGAGACGCCAAACACTTGCTGCAAGATACAGGTGTGAAAACACACTCTCTGGGGCTGCCTTTCCTTCCTCCAAGGAAGAGAGCTTTTCCAGTCTCCTCTGTGCTGAGTCATACAAGGCTGGAAAGGTCTGGCTTCGAGGGCATTTCTCAGCGGCAATGGCCCCTGAGGCCCTGCACCCAGGGAGGGATCCTACCCTCCCAGGGGAAGTCAAAGCCAACTCCAAACAGCTGTTCTGTCATGTTTCCTCTGCAATAGGGAGCTAGTGAGCCCAGGTCTGTCTGGAACGTTCTTGGATCCTGCGGGGAAATCATCCTGGGAGCCCACCTGGATACCAGTTGTAGGGGCTAAAATTCGCATTTTCCTTCCTTGGAGCCCTAACGCAGTACAGCCTAGCAACTGCTTGAAAATCCATCCTGTTGCTGTTTTCTTCCCTCTGACAGAGCGAGCTTTGCTCCCCATTTTGGGATTTCAGAAGCAAGGTGGTGGCCTGCAACTCCTTGCCTGGGGTCCATTGGAGGTGCAAGGTGCCCTCGACCAGGTGACCCCAGCATGACACCTGGCCCCCTCAGACACACTCCCGCAGCCTGCTTCCCCATGGGCAGGACTGCTCTCACCTAGGAATGTGTTTGCAAGGCCAGGAAACTGCAGGGAGACACAAGGCCCTGATTCTGGCATTGAGTCTGTTGGAACAGGCCTGCAGGTCTTCTGTCTAACAAGCCAAACACTTGCTGCAAGATACAGGCCTGAAAACACACTCTTGGGCTGCCTTTCCTTCCTCCAAGGAAGAGAGTTTTCTCAGCCTCCTGTGGGCTGAGAGTCACACAGGGCTGAAAAGCACTTGCTGGAGATTATTTTTTCATTGGCCATGGCCCCTGAGGCCCTGTGCTCAGGGAGGGTTCCCTCCCTCCCAGGGAAAGTCAAAGGAAGCTCCAAACGGCTGTTCAATCATGTTTCTGAGAGAGTCATTGCCAAGGCAGGTTTATAAGAAGTTCAAGGGTCCCAAGGAGAGAGGGGTCTAGAATTCTCAAGGAGGAAGGAAGGACAAATTGTTTTTCCCTCTACATTCCTTAGGATTATATAACAATCATGCATCCTTCTTGAGGACGGTCTCTGGAAAAAACCTTCTGGCTAATCCTGTTATCTTATGTCAAATGGGGAGTAGTCTCTTTACAACCTCCAGACATT
>NW_017197008.1:0-8264 GCF_001704415.2 Capra hircus
AGGAAAGGCATCCCTCCTCTCGCAGCTAGCCGAGGCCTGATAATGGGAGCTCCTCTGCGAGCGTGCTCCGTACTCTCAGTGACTTCCTCGAGTGGAGACGGTATATCCGCTGAACTTCTGATTCCAGCAACGCGCTGTAAGCGTACCCTTTGGAAGCTTCAAAGAGGTCTTGGTGTTATTAGCCTCAGGACCTCAGCGAAATGGCCTCATCTCCCGGAGGCGTATTAGAAACCTCCTGCGATTTTCTCCCGATGTGCAGGTGCTATCGACTACGTTAGACGCTCAGCGACCCGCTCTCGGTGGCCTCAGGAAAAGGCCAGTCCCCAGTGAGTTGAGCGCGGGACCTCTCCGTCCCGGATTTCCCTCCCCCGTCGATCCGGGCTCCTAAGGCATCTATTGTGGAGCCGGCTCCGGCAACCTCAGGATTCCTCTCCAGCTGCGTGACATGGATCTTGGGTACTTCTGGACGTTCCCCATGCGGCATTCAGTCCTCGGTCTCGAGGGCGGCAGCACGTGCCGCTCTTCCTCACCAGCTTGTTGCCATCAGTTCACGCTATCCCTTTTGCGTGTTCAGAGGTATGTGCTGAATTCTCCCTCGCCAGGCTTCTCCAACGAGGCTTTCCCACTGAGCTTTCCCACAGGCGCTCCAATCGTGTCCCACGTGCCACCGTGGTGTGAGTCGATCCTCGGCTTAAAGTCGAGTCAGTGCAGGGAAAACAGTTTCCTGGAATGGACTGAGACATTCAGGGGACTCTGGAATGGTGGCACGACCCTGGAGTTCCTCTCGCCTTTCCTGTGGAGAGCGCCTCCTCTTGAGATGTGACAGGAACACCGGGAATTCTATCCCGACCACGCAGGGGAAGGATACCCTCTCGAGCTAGGAGGCGGAAACGGGCTCCTCTGGATGTGGGCGGGACTGTCGTGCTTCCTGTCGAGTGGAGACGGGTATGTCGGGAACTTCTTGAGTTGCAGCAAGGGTGTGAAGGACCCTTTGGAAGTTCCAGAGGTTTCGGTGAATATCCTGGAGACGCCTCAGCAGAAATGGCCTCATCTCGCCTGGAGGGAGAACCTCCTGGATTTTCTCGAGTTGCGGCAAGTGCTCTCGACGTACGACGGGGACCTCAGGGACCCGCTCTGGTGCCTCAGGAAAGGCCAGTCCCCATGCTAGTTGCTCTGGGGCCTCTTGGGATGCCTGTCCCGTCAATATCGGTGCCTAAAGGCCTTGTGTGGAGTCGGTGCCAGAACCTGAGGTTTCCTCTCCAGTGCTGACATGGATCTTGGGGTACTTCTGGAGTCTCCCCAGGGCAGTCAATCTCGTCTCGGGTGGGGCATGCACGTGCGCTTCCTTCCGAGCTGTAGTAGCAGTGTTCACGCTTCCCTTCACGTGCAACAAGGGATCTGTGCATTCCCTCGAGGATTTCCTACGGAGGTTTCCACGAGGCTTCCCACAGGCTGTCCACGTGCCACCGTTGCTGTTGAGTCGATCCTCGCCTTGAAAGTCGAGCAGTGCAGGGAAACAGGTTTCCCTGGAATGGACTGAGACATCTGGGGACTCTGGGAATGGGGCCTGATCCTGGAGTTCTTCTCGCCTTTCCTGTGGAGAGCGCCTCCTCTTGAGATGCGACGGAACACGGGAATTCTTCCCGACCACGCAGGGAAAGGATCCCCTCTCGAGCGAGGAGGCGGAATCGGGGCCACTCTGGATATGGGCGGGACTCTCGGATTCCTCGTGAGTGGAGACGGGTATGTCGGGAACTTCTTGAGTTGCAGCAGGGTGTGAAGGACCTTTGGAAGTTCCAGAGTTAAAGTGTGATTACCCTAGTCGCCTCAGCATAAATGGGCCTCATCTCGCCTGGAGGGGAGAACCTCCTGATTTTCTCGAGTTGGGCAGGTGCTCTCGACTTACGATGGGGACCTCAGGGATCCGCTCTGGTGCCCTCAGGAAAGGCCAGTCCCATGCGAGTAGCTCGGGGCCTCGGGAATTCCTCTCCCGTCGATGCTGGGGCCTAAGACCTTGTGTGGACTCAGTGCCGGAACCTGAGGATCCCTCTCCAGTGCAGACATGGATCTTAGGGTACTTCTGGAGTCTCCCCAGGGGAGTCAGTCCTCGACTCGAGTGGGGCATGCACGTGCGCTTTCCTCCGAGCTCTAGCAGCAGTGTCGCGCTTCCCTTCCCGTGGATCAAGGGATCTGTGTCTTTCCTCGAGGCTTTCCCACGAGGCTTTCCCACAGGGCTGTCCACGTGCCACGGTGGTGTGAGTCGATCCTCGGCTTGAAAGTCGAGGCAGTGCAGGGAAAACAGTTTTCCCTGGAATGGACTGAGACATCCAGGGGACTCTGGGAATGGTGGCACGACCCTGGAGTTCCTCTCGCCTTTCCTGTGGAGAGCACCTCCTCTTGAGATGCAACGGGAACGCCGGGAATTCTTTCCCCACGAGGGAAAGGATCCCTCCCTCGAGCTAGGAGGCGGAAACGGGGCTCCTCTGGATGTGGGCGGGACTCTCGTGCTTCCTCTCGAGTGGAGACGGGTATGTCGGGGATCTTCTTGAGTTGCAGCAAGGGTGTGAAGGACCTTTGTAAGTTCCAGATGTTAGATGTGATTAGCCTCTAGTCGCCTCAGCGGAAATGGGCCTTATCTCACCTGGAGGGGGAACCTCCTGGATTTTCTCGAGTTGCGGCAGGTGCTCTCGACTTACGACGGGGACCTCAGGGACACGATCTGGTGGCCTCAGGAAAGGCAGTCCCCATGCGAGTGCTCGGGGTCTCTCGGATTCCTCTCCCTTCGATGCCGGGGCCTAAGACCTTGTGTGGAGTCGTGCTGGAACCTGAGGATTCCTCTCCAGTGCTGATATGGATCTTGGGGTACTTCTGGAGTCTCCCCAGTGGAGTCAGTCCTCGTCTCGAGTGGGGCATGCACGTGCGCTTTCCTCCCGAGCTGTAGCAGCAGTGTCACTCTCCCTACGCGTGGATCAAGGGATCTGTGGCTTTCCTCGAGGCTTTCCCATGAGCTTCCAGGAGCCTTTCCCACAGGGCTGTCCAACGTGCCATCGCGGTGTGAGTCGATCCTCGGCTTGAAAGTCGAGGCAGTGCAGGGAAAACAGGTTTCCCTGGAATGGACTGAGACATCTGGGGTACTCTGGAATGGAGGCCTGATACTGGAGTTCCTCTCGCCTTACCTGTGGAGAGTGCCTACTCTTGAGATGAGACGGGAACGCTAGAAATTCTTTCCAGACCACGCAGGGAAAGGATCGCCTCCTCTCGAGCTAGAGGCGGAAACGGGGCCACTCTGGATATGGGCGGGAACCTCGGTTCCTCTTGAGTGGAGACGGGTATGTCGGGGAACTTCTTGAGTTGCAGCAAGGGTGTGAAGGACCCTTTGGAAGTTCCAGAGTTTAAGTGTGATTACCCTCTTGTTGCCTCAGCGGAAATGGGCCTCATCTCGCCTGGAGGGGAGAA
Source organism: Capra hircus (assembly GCF_001704415.2). Taxonomy (NCBI): domain Eukaryota; kingdom Metazoa; phylum Chordata; class Mammalia; order Artiodactyla; family Bovidae; genus Capra; species Capra hircus. The sequence continues at coordinate 3,457 of NW_017197008.1, forward strand.
CCTCCTGGATTTTCTCGAGTTGCAGCAGGTGCTCTAGACTTACGATGGGGACCTCAGGGACCTGTTCTGTTGGCCTCAGAAAAGGCCATTCCCATGCGAGTTGCTTGGGGGCTCTCGGGATTCCTCCCGTCGATGCTGGGCCTAAGACCTTGAGTGGAGTCGGTGCGGAACCTGAGGATTCCTCTCCAGTGCTGACATGGATCTTGGGGTACTTCTGGTGTCTCCAGGGAGTCAGTCCTCGTCTCGGGGTGGGGCATGCACGTGCGCTTTCCTCCCGAGCTTTAGCAGCAGTGTCACGCTTCCCTCCGGGGATCAAGGATCTGTAGCATTCCCTCGAGGCTTTCCTAGAGGTTTCCCACGAGGCTTTCCCACAGGGCTGTCCCACGTGCACCGCGGTGTGTGAGTCGATCCTCGGCTTGAAAGTCGAGGCAGTGCTGGGAAAACAGGTTTCCCTGGAATGGACGAGCATCTGGGGACTCTGGGATGTGGCACGACCCTGGAGTTCCTCTCGCCATTCCTCTGGAGAGCGCCTCCTCTTGAGATGCGACGGGAATGCCGGAAAATCTTTCGCCGACCACGCAGGGAAAGGATCCCTCCTCTTGAGCTAGGAGGGGGAAACGGGGCTCATCTGGATGTGGGTGGAACTCTCGTGCTTCCTGTCGAGTGGAGACGGGTATGTCGGGGACTTCTTGAGTTGCAGCAAGGGTGTGAAGGACCCTTTGGAAGTGCCAGAGGTTAGGTGTGAATAGCCTCGAGACGCCTCAGAGGAAATGGGACTCATCTGACCTGGAGGCGAGACCATCCTTGATTTTCTCGAGCTGCGACAGGTGCTCTCGACCTAACGACGGGGACGCTCAGGACCCGCTCTGGTGGCCTCAGTAAAGGCCAGTCCCCATGCGAGTTGCTCGGGGACTTTCGGGATTACTCTCCCGTGTATGCCGGGGCCTAAGATCTTGTGTGGAGTCGGTGCCGGAACCTGAGGATTCCTCTCCAGTGCTGACATGGATCTTGGGGTACTTCTGGAGTCTCCCCAGGGGAGTCAGTCCTCGTCTCGAGTTGGGCATGCAAGTGCACTTTCCTCCCGAGCTGTAGCAGCAGTGTAACGCTTCCCTTCGCGTGGAAACAGGGATCTGTGGCATTCCCTTGAGGCTTTCCCAGGAGGCTTTCCCACGAGGTTTCCCACAGGGCTGTCCCACGTGCCACCGTGGTGTGAGTCGATCCTCGGCTTTGAAAGTCGAGGCAGTGCACGGAAAACAGGTTTCCCTGGAATGGATGAGACATCTGGGGACTCTGGGAATGGTGGCACCACCTGGAGATCCTCTCGCCTTTCCTGTGGAGAGCGCCTCCTCTTGAGATGCGACTGGAACCCGGGAATTCTTTCCCGACCACAGAGGGAAAGGATCCCTCTCTCGAGCTATGAGGCGGAAACGGGTCTCCTCTGTATGTGGACGGGACTCTCGTGCTTTCTCTCGAGTGGAGACGGGTATGTTGGCGAACTTCTTGAGTTGCAGATATGGTGCGAAGGACCCTTTGGAAGTTCCAGAGGTTAGGTGTGATTAGCCTCCAGACGCCTCAGCAGAAATGGGCCTCATCTCGCCTGGAGGGGAGAACCTCCTGGATTTTCTCGAGTTGCGGCAGGTGCTCTCGACTTACGATGGGGACCTCAGGGACCCGCTCTGGTGGCCTCAGGAAAGGCCAGTCCCATGCGAGTTGCTCGGGCCTCTCGGGATTCTCTCCAGTCGAAGCCTGGGCCTAAGACCTTGTGTGGAGTCGGTGCCTGAACCTGAGGATTCCTCTCCAGTGCTGACATGGATCTTGGGTACTTCTGGAGTCTCCCCAGGGGAGTCAGTCCTCGTCTCGAGAGGGGCATGCATGTGCGCTTTCCTCACGAGCTGTAGCAGCTCTGTCATGCTTCGCTTCGCGTGGATCAAGGGATCTGTGGCTTTCCTCGAGGCTTTCCCTCGAGGCTTTCCCACGAGTTTCACGAGGCTTTCCCACAGGGCTGTCCCACGTTCCACCGTGGTGTGAGTCGATCCTCGGCTTGAACGTCTAGGCAGTGCAGGGAAACAGGTTTCCCTGGAATGGACTGAGACATCTGAGGGACACTGGGAATGGTGGCATGACCCTTGATTCCCTTTCGCCTTCATGTGGAGGGCGCCTCCTCTTGAGATGCACGGAACGCCAGGATTCTTTCCCGACCTGCAGGGAAAGGATCCCTCCTCTCGAGTAGGAGGGGGTAACGGGGCTCCTCTGGATGTGGCGGGACGCTCGTGCTTCCTCTCGAGTGGAGAAGGGTATGTCGGGAACTTTTTGAGTTGCAGGAAGGGTGTGAAGGACCCTTTAAGTTCCGAGTTAGGCGTGATTAGCCTCGAGACCCCTCAGGTGAAATGGGCCTCATCTCGCCAGGAGGGAGAACCTCCTGGATTTTCTCGAGTTGCAGCAGGTGCTCTCGACTTACGACGGGGATATCAGGGACCCGCTCTTGTGGCCTCACGAAAGGCCAGTCCCCATGCGAGTTGCTCATGGGCCTCTCAGGATTCCTCTCCCGTCGATGCCGGGACCTAAGATCTTGTGTGGAGTCTGTGCCAAAACCTGAGGATTCCTCTCCATTGCTGACATGTATCTTGGGGTACTTCTGGAGTCTCCCAGGGGAGTCAGTCCTCGTCTCGAGTGGCGCATGCACGTGCGCTTTCCTCCCGAGCTGTAGCAGCACTGTCACGCTTCCCTTCACGTGGATCAAGGGATCTGTGGCTTTCCCTCGAGACTTTCCCTCGAGGCTTTCCCACGAGCTTCCCACGAGGCTTTCCCACATGGCTGTCCCACGTGCCACCGTGGTGTGAGTCGATCCTCGGTTTGAAAGTCCAGGCAGTGCAGGGAAAACAGGTTTCCCTGGAATGGACTGAGACATCTGGGGGACTCTGGGAATGGTGGCACGACCCTTGATTCCCTCTCGCCTTTCATGTGGAGAGCGCTGCCTCTTGAGATGCCACGGGAACGCCAGGAATTCTTTCCCTACCCTGCAGGGAAAGGATCCCTCCTCTCGAGCCAAGAGGCGGTAACGGGGCTCCTCTGGATGTGGGCGGGAACGCTCGTGCTTCCTCTCGAGTGGAGACGGGTATGTCCGGGAACTTCTTGAGTTGCAGGAAGGGTGTGAAGGACCCTTTGTAAGTTCCAGAGGTTAGGTGTGATTAGCCTTGAGACACCTCAGCGGAAATGGGCCTCATCTCGCCTGGAAGGGAGAACCTCCTGGAGTTTCTCAAGTTGTGGCAGGTGCTCTGGACTTAGGACGGGGAACACAAGGACCCCGCTCTGGTGGCCTCAGGAAAGGCCAGTACCCATGCGAGTTGCTCGGGGCCCTCTCTGGATTCCTCTCCCGTCGATACCGGGGCCTAAGACCTTGTGTAGAGTCGGTGCCGGAACCTGAGGATTCCTCTCCAGTGCTGACATGGATCTTGGGGTACTTCTGGAGTCTCCCCAGGGGAGTCAGTCCTCGTCCCGAGTGGGGGCATGCACGTGCGCTTTCCTCCCGAGCTGTAGCAGCAGTGTCACGCTTCCCTTCGTGTGGATGAAGGGATCTGTGGCTTTCCCTCTGGCTTTCCCACGAGGCTTTCCACAGGGCTGTCCCACGTGCCACCGTGGTGTGAGTCGATCCTCGGCTTGAACGTCCAGGCAGTGCAGGGAAAACAGGTTTCCCTGGAATGGACTGAGACATCTGGGGGACTCTGGGAATGGTGGCACGACCCTGGAATTCCTCTTGCCTGTCCCGTGGAGAGCGCCTCCTCTTGAGATGCGACGGGAACGCCGGAATACTTTCCCGAACACGCAGGGGGAAAGGATCCCTGCTCTTGAGCTAGGAGGCGGAAACGGGGCTCCTCTGGATGTGGGCGGGACTCTCGTGCTTCCTCTCGAGTGGAGACGGGTAAGTTGGGAACTTCTTGAGTTGCAGCAAGGGTGTGAAGGACCCTTTGGAAGTTCGAGAGGTTAGGTGTGATTAGCCTCGAGACGCCTAGGCTGAAATGGGCCTCATCTCACCTGGAGAGCAGAACCTCCAGGATTCTCTTGAGTTGGGACAGGTGCTCTCGACTTATGACGGGGACCTCAGGGACCTGCTCTGGTGGCCACAGGAAAGGCCAGTCCCCATGCGAGTTGCTCGGGGGCCTCTCGGGATTCCTCTCCCGTCGATGCCAGTACCTAAGACCTTGTGCGGAGACGGTGCCGCAACCTAAGGATTCCTCTCCAGTGCTGACATGGATCTTGGGGTACTTCTGGAGTCTCCCCATGGGAGTCAGTCCTTGTCTCGAGTGGGGCATGCACGTGCGATTTCCTCCTAAGCTGTATCAGCAGTGTCCCGCTTCCCTTCGCGTGGATCAAGGGATCAGTGGCCTTCCCTCGAGGCTTTCCCAGAGCTTTCCCACGAAGCTTTCCAGGGCTGTCCCACGTGCCACCGTGGTGTGAGTCGATCCTCGGCTTGAAAGTCGAGGCAGTGCAGGAAAAACAGGTTTCCCTGGAATGGACTGAGACATCAGGGGGACTCTGGGAATGGTGCACGACCCTGGAGTTCCTCTCGCCTTTCTGTGGAGAGCGCCTCTTCTTGAGATGCAACGGAAGCCTGGAATTCTTTCCCAACCACGCAGGGGAAGGTTCACTCCTCTCGATCTAGGAGGGGGAAACGGGCTCCCTGGATGTGGTCGAGACTCTCGTGCTTCCTCTCGAGTGGAGACGGGTATGTCGTGGAACTTGTCGAGGTGAAGTAAGGGTGTGAAGGATCCTTTGGAAGGTCTCGACGTTAGGCGTGATTAGCCTCTAAA
>NW_017197009.1:0-8264 GCF_001704415.2 Capra hircus
CACACTGACAAGGGCTCCATCAGTGAGAGCTCTGTCAGAGGGAAGCGAAGGGCAAAAGCAGGCTGCCTTCTGCGGTTGCTTTGCCGCCCAGACTCAGCGCCGCACGGAGAACACCAGGCTCCCAGGGCCCCTGGCTGGAGTCTGCAGCCCCGGACAACCAAAGGCTGTCTCTGTGGGTGCCCTGAGAGTGTGTGACAGACGTAGGGTTCCCTAGCACTCTCCTCCCCAGCAGAGACATGTGCAGGTGGTTGGGGCCTTATACTGCGGTGTCTGGGTTCCCGCCCACAGGACCAGCCTCAGGGGAAGCAGCCCCTGAGGCAAGACCTGCTGGAGGAGCCCTGCGCCCCCGCCTGATAGGCGAGTGCAGAGCCAGCAGGGAAGCGAGCCTCCTCGGGGAAGAGGAGGCAGCCCAGCCCCGTCAAGCTGAAAGCCCTGCTTGCACGCGAGCCAAGTGCGCTCCAGTAGCAGAGCTCTAGCTCTGCTCAGAGGCCCGATCTGACAGAGTTCTGCGCGTGGGGCTTGTTCTGCCATGGCGAGCCTTGCCCAGACTTGCCTTGCTTTTAGGCTCCCTCCCCAGGAAGGAGCAGGCTGTGTGAGGCTGGGAGACGCCACTTCCGCCTTCCTGGCTTCAGCTCTTGTCCTTTGCACTTAGGTCCCAAGCGTCCTTGAGGAGGGCTCAGGGGCTGGTGGGTTGCACACTGCCAAGGGCTCCAGCAGTGAGAGCTCTGTCAGAGGGAAGCGAGGGCAACAGCAGGTTATCCTTCAGCGGTTGCTTGGCTGCCAGACTCAGCGCCTGCACGGAGAGCACAGGTTCCAAGGGCCCCTGGCTGGGGTTTGCAGCCCCGCACACCAGAGGCTGACTCCGTGGGTGCCTAGAAAGTGTGTGACAGACGTAGCTTCCCTAGCACTCTCCTCCCCAACAGAGACATGTGCAGGTGGTTGGGGCCTGATCCTGCGTGTCTGGGTTCACGCCCCCATCCCCAACTCAGGGGAAGCAGCCCCTGAGGCAAGACCTGCTGGAGGAGCCCTGAGCCCCCGCCTGATAGGCGAGTGCACAGCCAGCAGGGAAGCGAGCCTCCTAGGGGGAAGGGGAGGCAGCCCAGCCCCCTCAAGCTGAACCCTGCTTGCACGGAGCTAAGAGCGCCTCCGTAAGGCAGAGCTCTAGCTCTGCTCAGAGCCCCGATCTGGCAGCGTCCCTGCGCGAGGCTGCTCTGCCGGGGGCCGAGCATTTGCCCAGACTTGCCTTGCTTTTAGGCTCCCTCCCAGGGAAGAGCAGGCTGTGTGAGGCTGGGAGCGCCACTGGTTACTTCCTTGCCTCAGCTCCGCTCCTGCCTTGCCTTTGCACTTAGGTGCCAGGCGTCCTTGGGAGGGCTTAGGGGCTGGTGGGTTGCACACTGCCAAGGGATGCAGTGAGAGCTCTGTCAGAGGGAAGGGAAGGGGCAACTGCAGGATCCTCCAGCGGATGCGTGGCCGGCCAGATAGCACCAGGCTCCAGGGCCCCTGGCTGGGGTCTTCAGCCCGCACACCGGGAGGCTGATTCCGTGTTCGCCCAAAAGTGTATGACAGACGTAGGTTCCCTACACTCTCCTCCCAGCAGAGACATGTGCAGGTGGTTGGGGCCTGATCCTGCGTGTCTGGGTTCCCGCCCACAGCCCCAACTCAGGGGAAGCAGCCCCTGAGGCAAGACCTGCTGGAGGAGCCCTGAGCCCCGCCTGATAGGCGAGTGCACAGCCAGCAGGGAAGCGAGCCTCCTAGGGGGAAGAGGAGGCAGCCCAGCCCTGTCATGCTGAAAGCCCTGCTTGCACGGAGCTAAGTGGGCCTCCTGTTCGGCAGAGCTCTAGCTCTGCTCAGAGCCCCGATCTCGCAGAGTTACTGGCGTTGGGCCCTTCTGCCATGGGCGAGCCTTGCCCAGACTTGCCTTGCTTTTAGGCTCCCTCCCCAGGAAGGAGCAGCCTGTGTGAGGCTGGGAGACGCCACTGGCGCCTTCCTGCCTTCAGCTCTGCTCCTGCCTTGCCTTTGCCCTTAGGTTCCAAGCGTCCTTGAGGAGGGCTCAGGGGCTGGTGGGTTGCACAACTGCCAATCCAGCACTCTCAGGGAGGCGAGGGTAACAGCAGGTATCCTTCAGCGGTTGCTTGGCTGCCCAGACTCAGCGCCGCACGGAGAGCACGAGGCTCCCAGGGCCCCTGGCAGGCGTCTTCAGCCCCGGAGAACCAAAGGCTGTCTCCGTGGGTGCCCAGAGAGTATATGACAGACGTAGGTTCCCTAGCACTCTCCTCCCCAGCAGAGACATGTGCAGGTGGTTGGGGCCTGATCCTGCGTGTGGGTTCCCGCCCACAGCACCAGCTCAGGGGAAGCAGCCCCTGAGGCAAGACCTGCTGGAGGAGCCTGCGCCCCCGCCTGATAGGCGAATGCAGAGCCAGCAGGGAAGCGAGCCTCCTCGGGGGAAGAGGAGGCAGCCCAGCCCCGTCAAGCTGAAAGCCTTGCTTGCACGGAGCCAAGTGCGCCTCCAGTTCGGCAGAGCTCTAGCTCTGCTCAGAGCCCCGATCTGGCAGAGTTCCCGTCGCGAGGCTGCTCTGCCATGGGCGAGCCTTGCCCAGACTTGCCTTGCTTTTAGGCTCCCTCTCCAGGAAGGAGCAGGCTGTGTGAGGCTGGGAGACGCCACTGGCGCCTTCCTGGCTTCAGCTATGCTCCTGCCTTGCCTATGCACTTAGCTCCCAAGCGTCCTTGAGGAGGGCTCAGGGGCTGCTGGGTTGCACACTGACAAGGGCTCCATCAGTGAGAGCTCTGTCAGAGGGAAGCGAAGGGCAAAAGCAGGGCTCCTTCTGCGGTTGCTTTGGCCGCCCAGACTCAGCGCCGCACGGAGAACACCAGGCTCCCAGGGCCCCTGGCTGGAGTCTGCAGCCCCGGACAACCAAAGGCTGTCTCTGTGGGTGCCCTGAGAGTGTGTGACAGACGTAGGTTCCCTAGCACTCTCCTCCCCAGCAGAGACATGTGCAGGTGGTTGGGGCCTTATACTGGGTGTCTGGGTTCCCGCCCACAGGACCAGCTCAGGGGAAGCAGCCCCTGAGGCAAGACCTGCTGGAGGAGCCCTGCGCCCCCGCCTGATAGGCGAGTGCAGAGCCAGCAGGAAGCGAGCCTCCTCGGGGAAGAGGAGGCAGCCCAGCCCCGTCAAGCTGAAAGCCCTGCTTGCACGGAGCCAAGTGCGCCTCCAGTACTGCAGAGCTCTAGCTCTGCTCAGAGGCCCGATCTGACAGAGTTCCTGGCGTGGGGCTTGTTCTGCCATGGGCGAGCCTTGCCCAGACTTGCCTTGCTTTTAGGCTCCCTCCCCAGGAAGGAGCAGGCTGTGTGAGGCTGGGAGACGCCACTTCCGCCTTCCTGGCTTCAGCTCTTGTCCTTTGCACTTAGGTCCCAAGCGTCCTTGAGGAGGGCTCAGGGGCTGGTGGGTTGCACACTGCCAAGGGCTCCAGCAGTGAGAGCTCTGTCAGAGGGAAGCGAGGGCAACAGCAGGTATCCTTCAGCGGTTGCTTTGGCTGCCCAGACTCAGCGCTGCACGGAGAGCACCAGGTTCCAAGGGCCCCTGGCTGGGGTTTGCAGCCCCGCACACCTAGAGGCTGACTCCGTGGGTGCCTAGAAAGTGTGTGACAGACGTAGCTTCCCTAGCACTCTCCTCCCCAACAGAGACATGTGCAGGTGGTTGGGGCCTGATCCTGCGTGTCTGGGTTCACGCCCGCATCCCCAACTCAGGGGAAGCAGCCCCTGAGGCAAGACCTGCTGGAGGAGCCCTGAGCCCCCGCCTGATAGGCGAGTGCACAGCCAGCAGGGAAGCGAGCCTCCTAGGGGGAAGAGGAGGCAGCCCAGCCCCTCAAGCTGAAACCCTGCTTGCACGGAGCTAAGAGCGCCTCCAGTAAGGCAGAGCTCTAGCTCTGCTCAGAGCCCCGATCTGGCAGCGTCCCTGCGCGAGGCTGCTCTGCCGGGCCGAGCATTGCCCAGACTTGCCTTGCTTTTAGGCTCCCTCTCCAGGGAAGAGCAGGCTGTGTGAGGCTGGGAGACGCCACTGGTTACTTCCTTGCCTCAGCTCCGCTCCTGCCTTGCCTTTGCACTTAGGTGCCAGGCGTCCTTGGGGAGGCTTAGGGGCTGGTGGGTTGCACACTGCCAAGGGATCCAGCAGTGAGAGCTCTGTCAGAGGAGGGAAGGGGCAACTGCAGGACTCCTCCAGCGGATGCGTGGCCGGCCAGACTCAGCGCCGCACGGAGAGCACCAGGCTCCCAGGGCCCCTGGCTGGGGTCTTCAGCCCCGCACACCGGGAGGCTGATTCCGTGTTCGCCCAAAAAGTGTATGACAGACGTAGGTTCCCTAGCACTCTCCTCCCCGCAGAGACATGTGCAGGTGGTTGGGGCCTGATCCTGCGTGTCTGGGTTCCCGCCACAGCCCCAACTCAGGGGAAGCAGCCCCTGAGGCAAGACCTGCTGGAGGAGCCCTGCCCCCCGCCTGATAGGCGAGTGCACAGCCAGCAGGGAAGCGAGCCTCCTCGGGGGAAGAGGAGGCAGCCCAGCCCTGTCATGCTGAAAGCCTGCTTGCACGGAGCCTAAGTGGGCCTCCTGTTCGGCAGAGCTCTAGCTCTGCTCAGAGCCCCGATCTCGCAGAGTTTCCCGTCGCCTGCTCTGCCATGGGCGAGCCTTGCCCAGACTTGCCTTGCTTTTAGGCTCCCTCCCAGGAAGGAGCAGGCTGTGTGAGGCTGGGAGACGCCACTGGCGCCTTCCTGGCTTCAGCTCTGCTCCTGCCTTGCCTTTGCCTTAGGCTCCCAAGCGTCCTTGAGGAGGGGGCTCAGGGGCTGGCTGGGTTGCACACTGCCAAGGGCTCCAGCAGTGAGAGCTCTGTCAGAGGGAGGCGAAGGGTAAAAAGCAGGGCTCCTTCAGCGGTTGCTTTGCTGCCCAGACTCAGCGCCGCACGGAGACACCAGGCTCCCAGGGCCCTGGCTGGAGTCTCAGCCCCGGAGAACCAAAGGCTGTCTCCGTGGGTGCCCAGAGAGTATATGACAGACGTAGGTTCCCTAGCACTCTCCTCCCCAGCAGAGACATGTGCAGGTGGTTGGGGCCTGATCCTGCGTGTCTGGGTTCCCGCCCACAGGACCAGCTCAGGGGAAGCAGCCCCTGAGGCAAGACCTGCTGGAGGAGCCCTGCGCCCCCGCCTGATAGGCGAATGCAGAGCCAGCAGGGAAGCGAGCCTCCTCGGGGGAAGAGGAGGCAGCCCAGCCCCGTCAAGCTGAAAGCCCTGCTTGCACGGAGCCAAGTGGCGCCTCCAGTTCTGCAGAGCTCTAGCTCTGCTCAGAGCCCCGATCTGACAGAGTTCCTGGCGTGGGGCTTGTTCTGCCATGGGCGAGCCTTGCCCAGACTTGCCTTGCTTTTAGGCTCCCTCCCCAGGAAGGAGCAGGCTGTGTGAGGCTGGGAGACGCCACTTCCGCCTTCCTGGCTTCAGCTCTTGTCCTTTGCACTTAGGTCCAAGCGTCCTTGAGGAGGGCTCAGGGGCTGCTGGGTTGCACACTGACAAGGGCTCCAGCAGTGAGAGCTCTGTCAGAGGGAAGCGAGGGCAACAGCAGGCTCCTTCAGCGGTTGCTTTGCGCCCAGACTCAGCGCGCACGGAGAGCACCAGGGTTCCAAGGGCCCCTGGCTGGGGTTGCAGCCCCGACAACCAAAGGCTGTCTCCGTGGGTGCCCTGAAAGTGTGTGACAGACGTAGGTTCCCTAGCACTCTCCTCCCCAACAGAGACATGTGCAGGTGGTTGGGGCCTATACTGGTGTCTGGGTTCCCCCCAGGACCAGCTCAGGGGAAGCAGCCCCTGAGGCAAGACCTGCTGGAGGAGCCCTGAGCCCCCGCCTGATAGGCGAGTGCAGAGCCAGCAGGGAAGCGAGCCTCCTCGGGGGAAGAGGAGGCAGCCCAGCCCCGTCAAGCTGAAAGCCCTGCTTGCACGGAGCCAAGTGCGCCTCCAGTACTGCAGAGCTCTAGCTCTGCTCAGAGGCCCGATCTGACAGAGTTCCTGGCGTGGGGCTTGTTCTGCCATGGGCGAGCCTTGCCCAGACTTGCCTTGCTTTTAGGCTCCCTCCCCAGGAAGGAGCAGGCTGTGTGAGGCTGGGAGACGCCACTTCCGCCTTCCTGCTTCAGCTCTTGTCCTTTGCACTTAGGTCCAAGCGTCCTTGAGGAGGGCTCAGGGGCTGGTGGGTTGCACACTGCCAAGGGCTCCAGCAGTGAGAGCTCTGTCAGAGGGAAGCGAGGCAACAGCAGGTATCCTTCAGCGGTTGCTTGGCTGCCCAGACTCAGCGCTGCACGGAGAGCACCAGGTTCCAAGGGCCCCTGGCTGGGGTTTGCAGCCCCGCACACCTAGAGGCTGACTCCGTGGGTGCCTAGAAAGTGTGTGACAGACGTAGCTTCCCTAGCACTCTCCTCCCCAACAGAGACATGTGCAGGTGGTTGGGGCCTGATCCTGCGTGTCTGGGTTCACGCCCGCATCCCCAACTCAGGGGAAGCAGCCCCTGAGGCAAGACCTGCTGGAGGAGCCCTGAGCCCCCGCCTGATAGGCGAGTGCACAGCCAGCCAGGGAAGCGAGCCTCCTAGGGGGAAGAGGAGGCAGCCCAGCCCCCTCAAGCTGAAACCCTGCTTGCACGGAGCTAAAGAGCGCCTCCAGTAAGGCAGAGCTCTAGCTCTGCTCAGAGCCCGATCGGCAGCGTCCCCTGCGCGAGGCTGCTCTGCCGGGGGCGAGCATTGCCCAGACTTGCCTTGCTTTTAGGCTCCCTCTCCAGGGAAGAGCAGGCTGTGTGAGGCTGGGAGACGCCACTGCGTTACTTCCTTGCCTCAGCTCCGCTCCTGCCTTGCCTTTGCACTTAGGTGCCAGGCGTCCTTGGGGAGGGCTTAGGGGCTGGTGGGTTGCACACTGCCAAGGGATCCAGCAGTGAGAGCTCTGTCAGAGGGAAGGGAGGGCAACTGCAGGACTCCTCCAGCGGATGCGTGGCCGGCCAGACTCAGCGCCGCACGGAGAGCACCAGGCTCCCAGGGCCCCTGGCTGGGGTCTTCAGCCCCGCACACCGGGAGGCTGTTCCGTGTTTCGCCCAAAAAGTGTATGACAGACGTAGGTTCCCTAGCACTCTCCTCCCCAGCAGAGACATGTGCAGGTGGTTGGGGCCTGATCCTGCGTGTCTGGGTTCCGCCCACAGCCCAAGCTCAGGGGAAGCAGCCCTGAGGCAAGACCTGCTGGAGGAGCCCTGCGCCCCCGCCTGATAGGCGAATGCAGAGCAGCAGGGAAGCGAGCCTCCTCGGGGGAAGAGGAGGCAGCCCAGCCCCGTCAAGCTGAAAGCCTTGCTTGCACGGAGCCAAGTGCGCCTCCAGTTCGGCAGAGCTCTAGCTCTGCTCAGAGCCCCGATCTGGCAGAGTTCCCGTCGCGGGCTGCTCTGCCATGGGCGAGCCTTGCCCAGACTTGCCTTGCTTTTAGGCTCCCTCTCCAGGAAGGAGCAGCTGTGTGAGGCTGGGAGACGCCACTGGCGCCTTCCTGGCTTCAGCTATGCTCCTGCCTTGCCTATGCACTTAGCTCCAAGCGTCCTTGAGGAGGGCTCAGGGGCTGCTGGGTTGCACACTGACAAGGCTCCATCAGTGAGAGCTCTGTCAGAGGGAAGCGAAGGGCAAAAGCAGGGCTCCTTCTGCGGTTGCTTTGCCGCCCAGACTCAGCGCCGCACGGAGAACACCAGGCTCCCAGGGCCCCTGGCTGGAGTCTGCAGCCCCGGGACAACCAAAGGCTGTCTCTGTGGGTGCCCTGAGAGTGTGTGACAGACGTAGGTTCCCTAGCACTCTCCTCCCCAGCAGAGACATGTGCAGGTGGTTGGGGCCTTATACTGGGTGTCTGGGTTCCCGCCCACAGGACCAGCTCAGGGGAAGCAGCCCCTGAGGCAAGACCTGCTGGAGGAGCCTGCGCCCCCGCCTGATAGGCGAGTGCAGAGCCAGCAGGGAAGCGAGCCTCCTCGGGGAAGAGGAGGCAGCCCAGCCCGTCAAGCTGAAAGCCCTGCTTGCACGGAGCCAAGTGCGCCTCCAGTACTGCAGAGCTCTAGCTCTGCTCAGAGGCCGATCTGACAGAGTTCCTGGCGTGGGGTTGTTCTGCCATGGCGAGCCTTGCCCAGACTTGCCTTGCTTTTAGGCTCCCTCCCCAGGAAGGAGCAGGCTGTGTGAGCTGGGAGACGCCACTTCCGCCTTCCTGGCTTCAGCTCTTGTCCTTTGCACTTAGGT
>NW_017197010.1:0-8263 GCF_001704415.2 Capra hircus
AGAGAAGCCAGGAGGTTCTCCCTCCAGGCGAGATGAGGCCATTTCCGCTGAGGCGTCTCGAGGCTAATCACACCTAACCTCTGGAACTTCAAAGGGTCCATCACACGCTTGCTGCAACTCAAGAAGTTCCCCGACATACCAGTTTCCACTCGAGAGGAAGCACGAGGGTCCCGCCCACATTCAGAGGAGCCTGGTTTCCACCTCGAAGCTTGAGATTAGGGATTCTTTCCTGCTTCGTCTGGAAAGAATTCCCGGCTTTCCCGTCCCATCTCAAGAAGAGGCACTCTCAACAGGAAAGGCGAGAGAAACCCCAGTGTTGTGCCACAATTCCAAGGGACCCCCAGATATCTCAGTCCATTCCAGAGGAATTTGTTTTCCCTGCACTGCCTCTACTTTCACGCCGAGGATCCGCTCACTCCACCATGGCATGTCCCACGTGGGACAGCCCTGTGGGAAATCCTCGTCGGAAAGCTCGAGGGAAAGCCACAGATCCCTTGATCCCCGCGACGGGAAGTGTGACACTGCTGATACAGCTTGGGAGGTAAGCGCACGTGCATGCCCCCACTCGAGACGAGGACTGACTCCCAGGGGAGTCTCCAGAAGTACCCCAAGATCCATGTCAGCATTGGAGAGAAATCCTCAGGTTCCAGCAACGACTCCACACAAGGTCTTAGGCCCCGGCATCTCCGGCAGAGCAATCCCGAGAGGCCCTCTAGCAACTCGCATCGGGACTGGCCTTTCCTGAGGCCACCAGAGTGGGTCCCTGAGGGCCCCGTCGTAAGTCGAGGCACCTGCCGCAACTCGAGAAAATCCTGGAGGTTCTCCCCCTCTAGGCGAGATGATGCCAATTTCCACAGAGGCGTCTCGAGGGTAATCACATCTAACCTCTGGAACTTCCAAAGGATCCTTCACACCCTTGCTGCAACTCAAGAAGTTCCCCGACATACCCGACTCCACTCGAGAGGAAGCACGAGAGTCCCGCCCACATGCACAGGACCCCCGTTTCCGCCTCAAAGGACGAGAGGAGGAATCCTTTCCCTGCGTGGTGGGGAAAGAATTCCCGGCATTCCCGTCCCATCTCAAGAGGATGCGCTCTCCACAGGATAGGGCGAGAGGAACTCCAGGGTCGTGCCACCATTCCCAGAGTCTCCCAGATGTCTCAGTCCATTCCAGGGAAACCTGTTTTCCCTGCACTAACTCGACTTTCAAGCCAAGGATCGACTCACACCACGGGGGCACGTGGGACAGCCCTGTGAGAAAGCCTCGTGGGAAAGCCTCGTGGGAAAGACTCGAGGGAAATCCACAGATGCCTTGAACCACTCGAAGGGAAGCATGAAAATGCTGCTACAGCTCGCAGGAAAGCGCACGTGTATGCCCCCACTCGAGACGAGATCTGACTCCCCTGGGGAGACTCCAGAAGTACCCCAAGATCCATGTCAGCACTGGAGAGGAATCCTCAGGTTCCAGCACTGACTCCACACAAGGTCTTAGGCCCGGGCATCGACGGGAGAGAATCCCGAGAGACCACCGAGCATCTCGCATGGGACTGGCCTTTCGTGAGGCCACCAGAGCGGGTTCCTGAGGTCCCCGTCGTAAGTCGAGAGCACCTGCCGCAACTGGAGAAAATCCAGGAGGTTCTCCCCTCCAGGCGAGATGAGGCCCATTTCCGCTGAGGCGTCTCGAGGCTAATCACACCTATCCTCTGGAACTTCCAAAGGGTCCTTCACACCCTTGCTGCAACTCAAGAAGTTCCCCCACATACCCGTCTCCACTCGAGAGGAAGCACGAGAGTCCCGCCCACATCCAGAGGAGCCCCGTTTCCGCCTCCTAGCTCGAGAGTAGAGATCCTTTTCCTGCGTGTTGGGGAAAGACTTCCCGGCGTTCCCGACGCATCTCAAGAGGAGGCACTCTCCACAGGAAAGGCGAGAGGAACTCCAGGGTCGTGCCACCATTCCCAGAGACCCCCAGATGTCTCAATCCATTCCAGGGAAATCTGTTTTCCCTGCACTGCCTCGACTTTCAAGCCGAGGATCGACTCACACCACGATGCACGTGGGACAACCCTGTGGGAAAGCCTCGTGGGAAAGCCTCGAGGGAAAGCCACAGATCCCTTGATCCACGGCAAGGGAAGCGTGACACTGCTGCTACAGATCAAGAGGAAATCGCACGTGAGTGCCCCAATTCCAGACGAGGACTGACTCCCCTGTGGAGAATCCAGAAGTACCCCAAATCCATGTCAGCACTGGAGAGGAATCCTCAGGTTCCGGCAGCGATTCCACACAAGGTCTTAGGCCCCGGCATCGACGGGAGAGGAATCCGAGAGACCCCGAGCTACTCCCATGGGACTGGCCTTTCCTGAGGCCTCCATAGCGGGTTCCTGAGGTCTCCGTCATATGTTGAGAGCACCTGCCACAACTCGAGAAAATCCAGGAGGTTCTCCCCTCCAGGCGAGATGAGGCCCATTTCCACTGAGGCATCTCGAGGCTAATCACACCTAACCTCTGGAACTGACAAAGGGTCCTTCACACCCTTGCTGCAACGCAAGAAGTTCCCCGACATACCCGTCTCCACTCGAGAGGAATCAGGAGACTCCCGCCCTCATCCAGAGAAGCCCCGTTTCTGCCTCCCAGCTCCAGAGGAGGGATCCATTCCCTGCGTGGTCGGGAAAGAATTCGCGGCGTTCCCGTCGCATCTCAAGAAGAGGCGCTCCACAGGAAAGGCGAGAGGAACTCCAGGGTCGTGCCACCATTCCCAGAGTCCCCCAGATGTCTCAGTTCATTCCAGGGAAACCTGTTTTCCCTGTACTGCCTCGACTTTCAAGCCGAGGATTGACTCACACCACAGTGGCACGTGGGACAGCCCTGTGGGAAAGCCTTGCGGGAATGCCTCGTGGGAAAGCCTCCAGGGAAAGCCTCGTGGGAAAGCCACAGATCCCTTGATCCACGCGAAGGGGAGCATGACACTGCTGCTACAGCTCGGGAGGAAAGCACATGTGCATGCCCCCACTCGCGACGAAGTCTGACTCCCCTGGGGAGACTCCAGAAGTACCCTAAGATCCATGTCAGCACTGGAGAGGAATCCTCAGGTTCCGGCACTGACTCCACACAAGGTCTTATGCCGGGGTCCAGCCCTGGTGGATCCAGGGAATTCGAAGGGTGGATGGCGTTGGCGTGGAAAGACTTGTTTATTTATTAATGTAAGATTAGATTAGGAAACTATAGTGTAGTAAGAAGATTAAGTGGAGGAAGAGGGCTGAATAGCTTGGTTTACGCGGAAGGCCAATAAAATTCCAGACAAGGAATTTGCACCACCTACGTTGGGCCACCGGCGCCCGCTTGAATATCTAAGGGTGCCTCGCCTTAAGCTCCCTTTCGTGCGGGTCTTAGCAGCCAGGGCAAGTAAGTAGACCTGGCGAGCCTCCGCACTCGAGGTGGAGATTCAGCCTGAAGTTAAAGTAAAGAGCAGAGAGAAGGAAAGTTAGAGAAGAAGAAAGAGAGAGAAAGACACGGGGGGAGCCAGAGTCCCATGAAACCAGGCTGAGAGACTAGTTCGAGAAGCTGGTCCGAGAAACTGGCCCCCGGCCCCTGGCCTCCTCCTTTATTGTTCAGAAGGCCTTTTATACTTTTGATAAAACATGGAGATCAATGGATAACACAAAATTATGTAGCATTCACAACCCAGATTATTTCTGTATATCATTTTGTATACAAAAGGTCTCAGGTGATTTACATTATCTTCTGGCCAAGAGGCTTGTTAACACTTTTTGGCTCTCTTCCTTAATGAATGTTAATTTTGTTTCCCCTGAAGTGTTTTTCTTTAATCTGAATCTCCTTAGAGCATTAAAGTTACATCTCTAATAAACAAAGGTGCAGTGGGTTATAACAAAGAAGGTACTTAACTCAAAGATCTAATGTTGCTAATACCAGGTCTACTACTTGTTTTTCTATATACCAACTATATCTAAAAATAAAGGATATGAAAATTTGGCAGCAAGCATTGACCTAAAAAATGAAACTTTTAATCAGTCCCATTCTAAAGATTTTGACTCCTCGGAAGCTCCTGCATTCCTAGGATGTTTTAAGCTTCCTGTGCCTCCTGCGGTCAGGAGGCCTCAAACAATCACAAGCACAGCTGTACGAGTCCTACAGGCAGGCTAGAAAGCCATCAGAGGGTTTTTGGATTGAAACACTCTTTCAAATGCAGAAGACTAACGCCCTGAATTGACTTTTTCCAGAAAAGGTCAGAAGAGTGAAAAAGCACAAAAAACGGCAGATTTTTGTTGGGGTACATGCTTAAAAATTTCCAGAGGGGTCCCTGAAGTCTGAGCACGCCTTGCTTATGTCAGCTTCCTTCCTCATAACCTTGTCACGGGCGGGCTTCCTCACACTGGCTCCCGGCAGTCTTAGGCCCCGGCATCGACGGGAGAGGAATCCCGAGAGGCCCCGAGCAACTCGCATGGGGACTGGCCTTTCCTGAGGCCACCAGAGCGGGTCCCTGAGGTCCCCGTCGTAAGTCGAGAGCACCTGCCGCAACTCGAGAAAATCCAGGAGGTTCTCCCCTCCAGGCGAGATGAGGCCCATTTCCCCTGAGGCGATCGAGGCTAATCACACCTAACCTCTGGAACTTCCAAAGGGTCCTTCACACCCTTGCTGCAACTCAAGAAGTTCCCCGACATACCCGTCTCCACTCGAGAGGAAGCACAAGAGTCCCGCCCTCATCCAGAGGAGCCCCTTTTCCGCCTCCTAGCTCGAGAGGAGGGATCCTTCCCTGCGTGGTCGGGAAAGAATTCCCTGCGTTTCCGTCGCATCTCAAGAGGAGGCGCTCTCCACAGGAAAGGCGAGAGGAACTCCACGGTCGTGCCACCATTCCCAGAGTCCCCCAGATGTCTCAGTCCATTGCAGGGAAACCTGTTTTCCCTGCACTGCCTCGACTTTCAAGCCGAGGATCGACTCACACCACGGTGGCACGTGGGACAGCCCTGTGGGAAAGCCTCCTGGGCAAGCCTCGAGGGAAAGCCACAGATCCCTTGATTCACGCGAAGGGAACGTGACACTGCTGCTACAGCTCGAGAGGAAATCGCACGTGCATGCCCCAATTCGAGACGAGGACTGACTCCCCTGGGGAGACTCCAGAAGAACCCCAAATTCATGTCAGCACTGGAGAGGAATCCTCAGGTTCCGGCAGCGACTCCACACAAGGTCTTAGGCCCGGCATCGACGGGAGAGGAATCCCGAGTGGCCCCCGATCAACTCGCATGGGGACTGACCTTTCCTGAGGCCACCAGAGCGGGTACCTGAGGTCCCCGTCGTAAGTCGAGAGCACCTGCCACAACTCGAGAAAATCCAGGAGGGTCTCCCCTCCATGCGAGATGAGGCCCGTTTCCGCTGAGGCGTCTCGAGGCTAATCACACCTAACCTCTGGAACTTCCAAAGGGTCCTTCACACCCTTGCTGCAACTCAAGAAGTTCCCCAACATACCGGTCTCCACTCGAGAGGAATCACGAGAGTCCCGCATTCATCCAGAGGAGCCCCGTTTCCGCCTCCTAGCTCGAGAGGAGGGATCCTTTCCCTGCGTGGTCGGGAAAGAATTCCCGGCGTTCCCGTCGCATTTTAATAGGAGGCGCTCTCCACAGGAAAGGGAGAGGAACTTCAGGGTCGTGCCACCATTCCCAGAGTCCCCCAGATGTCTCAGTTCGTTCCAGGGATACCTGTTTTCCTGTACTGCCTCGAATTTCAAGCCGAGGATCGACTCACACCACGGTGGCACGTGGGACAGCCCTGTGGGAAAGCCTCGTGGGAAACCCTCTTGGCAAAGCCTCGAGTGATAACCACAGATCCCTTGATCCATGGGAAGGGAAGCGTGACACTGCTGCTACAGCTCGGGAGAAAGCGCACGTGCATGCCCCCACTCGAGCAAGGACTGACGCCCTGGGGAGACTCAGAAGTCCCCGAAGATCCATGTCGGCACTGGAGAGAAAATCCTCAGTTCCGGCACTACTCCACACAAGGTCTTAGGCCCCGGCATCGACGGGAGAGGAATCCCGAGAGGCCCCGAGCAACTCGCATGGGGACTGGCCTTTCTGAGGCCACCAGAGTGGGTCCCTGAGGTCCCCGTCGTAAGTCGAGAGCACCTGCCGCAACTCGAGAAAAATCCAGGAGGTTCTCCCCTCCAGGCGAGATGAGGCCCATTTCCGCTGAGGTCTCGAGGCTAATCACACCTTACCTCTGGAACCAAAGGGTCCTTCACACCCTTGCTGCAACTCAAGAAGTTCCCCGACTTACCCGTCTCCACTCGAGAGGAAGCACGAGAGTTCCCCCACATCCAGAGGAGCCCCGTTTCTCCTCCTAGCTCGAGAGGAGGGATCCTTTCCTGCGTTATCGGGAAAGAATTCCCGGCGTTCCCGTCGCATCTCAATGGAGGCGCTCTCCACAGGAAAGGCGAGAGGAACTCCAGGGTCGTGCCACCATTCCCAGAGTCCCCCAGATGTCTCAGTCCATTCCAGGGAAACCTGTTTTCCCTGCACTGCCTCGACTTTCAAGCCGGATCGACTCACACAACGGTGGCACGTGGGACAGCCCTGTGGAAAGCCTCGTGGAAAGCCTCGAGGGAAAGCACAGATCCCTTGATCCACGTGAAGGGAAGCGTGACACTGCTGCTACAGCTCGGAGGAAAGCGCACGTGCATGCCCCCACTCGAGACGAGGACTGACTCCCCTGGGAGACTCCAGAAGTACCCCAAGATCCATGTCAGCACTGGAGAGGAATGCTCAGGTTCCGGCACCGACTCCACACAAGGTCTTAGACCCGGAATCGACGGGAGAGGAATCCGAGAGGCCCCAGAGCAATTCGCATGGGGACTGGCCTTTCCTGAGGCCACCAGAGCGGGTCCCTGAGGTCCCCTCGTAAGTCGAGAGCACCTGACGCAACTCGAGAAAATCCAGGAGGTTCTCCCTCCAGGCGAGATGAGGCCCATTTCCTCTGAGGCGGGTGCTAATCACACATTAAACTCTGGAACTTCCAAAGGGTCCTTCACACCCTTGCTGCAACTCAAGAAGTTCCCCGACATACCCGTCTCCACTCAAGAGGATCCCAAGGGTCCCGCCCATATCCAGAGTGCCCCGTTCCGCCTGCTAGCTCGAGAGGAGGTATCCTTTCCCTGCGAGGTCGGGAAAGATTCCTAGCGTTCCCGTCTCATCTCAAGAGGCGCTCTCCACAGGAAAGGCGAGAGGAACTCCAGTCTCAAGCCCCATTCCCAAAGTCCCCCATGTCTCAGTCCATTCCAGGGAAACCTGTTTTCCCTGCACTGCCTCGACTTTCAAGCCGAGGATCCACTCACACCACGGTGACACGTGGGACAGCCCTGTGGGAAAGCCTCGTGGAAAGCCTCGAGGAAAGACCACAGATCCCTTGATCCACGCGAAGGGAAGCGCGACACTGCTGCTACAGCTCGGGAGGAAAGCGCACGTGCATGCCCCCACTCGAGACGAGGACTGACGCCCTGGGGAGACTCCAGAAGTACCCCAAGATCCATGTCGGCACTGGAGAGGAATCCTCAGGTTCCGGCACTGACTCCACACAAGGTCTTAGGCCCCGGCATCGACGGGAGAGGAATCCCGAGAGGCCCGAGCAACTCGCATGGGGACTGGCCTTTCCTGAGGCCACCAGAGCGGTCCCTGAGGTCCCCGTCGTAAGTCGAGAGCACCTGCCGCAACTCGAGAAAATCCAGGAGGTTCTCCCCTCCAGGCGAGATGAGGCCCATTTCTGCTGAGGCGTGTCGAGGCTAATCACACTAACCTCTGGAACTTCCAAAGGTCCTTCACACCCTTGCTGCAACTCAAGAAGTTCCCCGACATACCCGTCCCACTCAAGAGGAATCCGAGAGTCCCCGCCCATATCCAGAGGGCCCCGTTTCCGCCTCCTAGCTCGAGAGGAGGGATCTTTCCCTGCGTGGTCGGAAAAGAATTCCCGGCGTTCCCGTCGCATCTCAAGAGGAGGCGCTCTCCACAGGAAAGGCGAGAGGAACTCCAGGGTCGTGCCACATTCCAGAGTCCCCCAGATGTCTCAGTCCATTCCAGGAAAACCTGTTTTCCCTGCACTGCCTCGATTTTAAGCCGAGGATCGACTCACACCACCGTGTCACGTGGGAAAGCCCTGTGGGAAAGCCTCGTGGGAAAGCCTCATGGGAAAGTCTAGAGGGAAAGCCACAGATCCCTTGATCCACGAAAAGGGAAGCGTGACACTGCTGCTACAGCTGGGAGAAAAGC
>NW_017197011.1:0-8262 GCF_001704415.2 Capra hircus
CGTTTCCACACAAGGTCTTCGGCCCCGGCAATCGACGGGAGAGGAATCCGAGAGGCCCCGAGCAACTCGCATGGGGACTGGCCTTTCCTGAGGCCACAGAGCGGGTCCCTGAGGTCCCCGTCGTAAGTCGAGAGCACCTGCCGCAACTCGAGAAAATCCAGGAGGTCTCCCTCCAGGCGAGATGAGGCCCATTTCCGCTGAGGCGTCTCGAGGCTAATCACACCTAACCTCTGAACTTCCAAAGGGTCCTTCACACCCTTGCTGCAACTCAAGAAGTTCCCCGACATACCGTCTCCACTCGAGAGGAAGCACGAGAGTCCCGCCCACATCCAGAGGAGCCCGTTTCCGCCTCCTAGCTCGAGAGGAGGGATCCTTTCCCTGCGTGTCGGGAAAGAATTCCCGGCGTTCCCGTCGCATCTCAAGAGGAGGCGCTCTCCACAGGAAAGGCGAGAGGAACTCCAGGGTCGTGCCACCATTCCAGAGTCCCCCAGATGTCTCAGTCCATTCAGGGAAACTGTTTTCCCTGCACTGCCTCGACTTTCAAGCCGAGGATCGACTCACACCACGGTGGCACGTGGGACAGCCTGTGGAAAGCCTCGTGGGAAAGCCTCGTGGAAAGCCTCGAGGGAAAGCCCAGATCCCTTGATCCACGCGAAGGGAAGCGTGACACTGCTGCTACAGCTCGGGAGGAAAGCACGTGCATGCCCCCACTCGAGACGAGGACTGACTCCCTGGGGAGACTCCAGAAGTACCCCAAGATCCATGTCAGCACTGGAGAGGAATCCTCAGGTTCCGGCACGACTCCACACAAGGTCTTAGGCCCAGCATCGACGGGAGAGGAATCCCGAGAGGCCCCCGAGCAACTCGCATGGGGACTGGCCTTTCCTGAGGCCACCAGAGCGGGTCCCTGAGGTCCCCGTCGTAAGTCGAGAGCACCTGCCGCAACTCGAGAAAATCCAGGAGGTTCTCCCTCCAGGCGAGATGAGCCCATTTCCGCTGAGGCGTCTCGAGGCTAATCACACCTAACCTCTGGAACTTCCAAAGGGTCCTTCACACCCTTGCTGCAACTCAAGAAGTTCCCCGACATACCGTCTCCACTCGAGAGGAAGCACGAGAGTCCCGCCCACATCCAGAGGAGCCCGTTTCCGCCTCCTAGCTCGAGAGAGGGATCCTTTCCTGCGTGGTCGGGAAAGAATTCCCGGTTCCGTCGCATCAAGAGGAGGCGCTCTCCACAGGAAAGGCGAGAGGAACTCCAGGGTCGTGCCACCATTCCCAGAGTTCCCCAGATGTCTCAGTCCATTCCAGGGAAACCTGTTTTCCCTGCACTGCCTCGACTTTCAAGCCGAGGATCGACTCACACACGGTGGCACGTGGGACAGCCCTGTGGGAAAGCCTCGTGGGAAAGCCTCGGGAAAGCCACAGATCCCTTGATCCACGCGAAGGAAGCGTGACACTGCTGCTACAGCTCGGGAGGAAAGCGCACGTGCATGCCCCCACTCGAGACGAGGACTGACCCCTGGGGAGACTCCAGAAGTACCCCAAGATCCATGTCAGCACTGGAGAGGAATCCTCAGGTTCCGGCACCGACTCCACACAAGGTCTTAGGCCCCGGCATCGATGGAGAGGAATCCGAGAGGCCCCGAGCAACTCGCATGGGGACTGGCCTTTCCTGAGGCCACCAGAGCGGGTCCCTGAGGTCCCCGTCGTAAGTCGAGAGCACCTGCCGCAACTCGAGAAAATCCAGGAGGTTCTCCCCTCCAGGCGAGATGAGGCCCATTTCCGCTGAGGCGTCTCGAGGCTAATCACACCTAACCTCTGGAACTTCCAAAGGGTCCTTCACACCCTTGCTGCAACTCAAGAAGTTCCCCGACATACCCGTCTCCACTCGAGAGGAAGCACGAGAGTCCCGCCCACATCCAGGAGACCCGTTTCGCCTCCTAGCTCGAGAGGAGGGATCCTTTCCTGCGTGTCGGGAAAGAATTCCCGGCGTTTCCATCGCATCTCAAGAGGAGGCGCTCTCCACAGGAAAGGCGAGAGGAACTCCAGGGTCGTGCCACCATTCCAGAGTCCCCAGATGTCTCAGTCCATTCCAGGGAAACCTGTTTTCCCTGCACTGCCTCGACTTTCAAGCCGAGGATCGACTCACACCACGGTGGCACGTGGGACAGCCCTGTGGAAAGCCTCGTTGGAAAACCTCGTGGGAAAGCCTCGAGAAAGCCACAGATCCCTTGATCCACGCGAAGGGAAGCGTGACACTGCTGCTACAGCTCGGAGGAAAGCGCACGTGCATGCCCCCACTCGAGACGAGGACTGACTCCCTGGGAGACTCCAGAAATACCCCAAGATCCATGTCAGCACTGGAGAGGAATCCTCAGGTTCCGGCACTGACTCCACACAAAGATCTTAGGCCCCAGCATCGACGGGAGAGGAAACCCGAGTAGGCCCCCGAGCAACTCGCATGGGGACTGGCCTTTCCTGAGGCCACCAGAGCGGGTCCCTGAGGTCCCCTTCGTAAATCGAGAGCACCTGCCGCAACTCGAGAAAATCCAGGAGGTTCTCCCCTCCAGGCGAGATGAGGCCCATTTACTCTGAGGCGGCTCGAGGCTAATCACATCTAACATCTGGAACTTCCAAAGGGTCCTTCACACCCTTTCTGCAACTCAAGAAGTTCCCCGACATACCCGTCTCCACTCGGGAGGAAGCACGAGAGTCCCGCCCACATCCAGAGGAGCCCCGTTTCCACCTGCCTAACTCGAGAGGAGGGATCCTTTCCCTGCGTGCTCGGGGAAAGAATTCTCCGTGTCCCGTCGCATCTCAAGAGGAGGCAATCTGCACAGGAAAGGCGAGAGAACTCCAGGGTCGTGCCACCATTCCCAGAGTCCCCCAGATGTATCAGTCCATTCCAGGGAAACCTGTTTTCCCTGCACTGCCTCGACTTTCAAGCCGAGGATCGACACACCACGGTGTCTCGTGGGACAGCCCTGTGGGAAAGCCTCGTGGAAAGCCTCTTGGGAAAGCCTCGTGGGAAACCTCGAGGAAAAGCCACAGATACATTGATCCATACGAAGGGTAGCGGAACACTGCTTCTACAGCTCGGGAGGAAAGCGCAGCGTGCATTCCCCCACTCGAGAGGAGGACTGACTCCCCTGGGGAGACTCCAGAAGTACCCCAAGATCCATGTCTGCAACTGGTAAGGAATCCTCAGGTTCCGGCACCGACTCCACACAAGGTCTTAGGCCCGGCATCGACGGGAGAGGTATCCTGAGAGGGCCCCTAGCACTCGCATGGGGACTGGCCTTTCCTGAGGCCACCAGAGCGGGTCCCTGAGGTCCCCGTCGTAAGTCGAGAGCACCTGCCGCAACTCGAGAAAATCCAGGAGGTTCTCCCTCCAGGCGAGATGAGGCCCATTTCCGCTGAGGCATCTCGAGGCTAATCACACCTAACCTCTGGAACTTCAAAGGTCCTTCACACCCTTGCTGCAACTCAAGAAGTTCCCGACCTACACGTCTCCACTCGAGAGGAAGCACGAGAGTCCCGCCCACATCCAGAGGAACCCCGTTTCCCCCTCATAGCTGGAGAGAAGGAATCCTTTCCCTGCGTGGTCGGGAAAGAATTCCCGGCGTTCCCCGTCCCATCTCAAGAGGAGGCGCTCTCCACAGGAAAGGCGAGAGGAACTCCACAGGAAAGGCGAGAGCAACTCCAGGTTCGTGCCTCCATTCCAAGAGTCCCCCAGATGTCTCAGTCCATTCCAGAGGAAACTGTTTTCCCTGCCCTGCCTCAACATTCATGCCAAGGATCGACTCACACCAGGATGGCACGTAGGACAGCCTTGTGGGAAAGCCTCCTGTGAAGCGTCCTGGGAAAGCCTCGAGGGAAAACCCACAGGTCCCTTGATCCAAGTGACAGTAAACAGGAGGTTTTCCCTCCTAGCCAATTCAGATTTGGGGCCTGACTCAACACAAGGTATTAGGCCTCGGCATCTTCTGGAGAGTAATCCCGAAAGTTCAGCTGATGTGTAAGGGTCCCTCATTCCCCGCAAAGATGCGGAAAAATGGAACATCTGAATGCGAGTTAGATCCTAGCTTTTGCTCCCGAGTGGAGACGTTCCTGTGGGAAATTCTTGAGTTGTACAAGGCTTTGAAAACAGTCTTTGGAAATTCCAGATATTAGGTGTGATTAGCCTCGAGACGCGCTCAGCGGAAAAGGGCCTCATCTCGCCTGGAGGGGAGAACCTCCTGGATTTTGTTGAGTTGAGAGAGGTGCTCTCGAGTTACGAGTTGGACATCAGGGACGAGTTCTGTTGGGCTCAATAAAGTCCAGTCCTCATGCAAGCTGCTAGGAGGCCACTCGGGATTCGTCTCCCATCTATACCAGGGCCTAAGACCTTGTGTGGAGTTGGGGTCGGAACCTGAGGATTCGTCTCCAGTGCTGACATGGATCTTGGGTACTACTGGAGTCTACCCAGGGGAGTCAGTCTTCGTCTCGAGTGGGGGAATGCACGTGCGCCTTCCTCCCCAAATTGTAGCAGCAGTGTCACGCTTCCCTCACGTGGATCAAGGGATCTGTGGCTTTCCCTCGAGGCTTTCCCACGAGGCTTTCCCAGGAAGGCTTTCCCAAAAGGCGTTCTCACAGGGCTGTCCCACGAGCCAACGTGGTGTGAGTCGATCCTCGGCATAAAAGTCGAGGCAGTGGAGGGAAAACAGGTTTCCCTGGAATGGACTGAGACATCTGGGGGACTCTGGGAATGGTGGCACGACCCTGGAGTTCCTCTCGCCTTTCCTGTGGAGAGCGCCTCCTCTTGAGATGCGACGGGAACGCCGGGAATTCTTTCCCGACCACGCAGGGAAAGGATCCCTCCACTCGAGTTATGAGGTGCAAACGGGCTCCTCTGGATGTGGGCGGGACTCTCGAGCTTCCTCTCGAGTGGAGACGGGTATGTCGGGGAACTTCTTGAGTTGCAGCAATGGTGTGAAAGACCCTTTGGAAGTTCCAGAGGTTAGGTGTGATTAGCCTCGAGACGCCTCAGCGGAAATGGGCCTCATCTCGCCTGGAGGGGAGAACCTCCTGGATTTTCTCGGTTGCGACAGGTGCTCTCGACTTACGACGGGGACCTCAGGGACTCGCTCTGATCGCCTCAGGAAAGGCCAGAACCCATGCGAGCTGCTCGGGGGCCTCTCGGGATTCCACTCCCGTCGATGCCGGGGCCTAAGACCTTGTGTGGAGTCGGTGGCGGAACCTGAGGATTCCTCTCCTGTGCTGACATGGATCTTGGGGTACTTCTGGGGTCTCCCAGGCGAGTCAGTTCTCGGCTCAAGTGGGGGTATGCAAGTGTGCTTTCCTCCCGAGGTGTAACAGCAGTGTCACGCTTCCCTTCGCGTGGATCAAGGGATCTGTGGCTTTCCCTCAAGGCTTTCCTACGACGCTTTCCCATGAGGCTTCCCGCAGGGCTGTCCCACGTGCCACCGTGGTGTGAGTCGATCTTCGGCTTGAAAGTCGAGGCAGTGCAGGGGAAAACAGGTTTCCCTGGAATGAACTGAGACATCTGTGGGACTCGGGAATGGTGGCACGACCCTGGAGTTTCTCTCGCCTTTCCTGTGGAGAGCGCATTCCTCTTGAGATGCGACAGGAACGATGGGAAATCTTTCCGGACCATGCAGGGAAAGGATCCCTCCTCTCGAGCTAGTAGGCTGAAACCGGGCTCCTCTGGATGTGGGCGGGGCTCTCGTGGTTCCTCTCGAGTGGAGACGGGTATGTCCAGGGAACTTCTTGAGTTGCAGCAAGGGTGTGAAGGACGCTTTGGAAGTTCCAGAGGTTAGGTGTGATTAGCCTCGAGACGCCTCATCGGAAATGGGCCTCATCTCGCCTGGAGGGGAGAACCTCCTGGATTTTCTCGAGTTGCGGCAGGTGCTCTCGACTTTCGACGGGGACCTCAGGGACCCGCTCTGGTGGCCTCAGGAAAGGCCAGTCCCCATGCGAGTTGCTCGGGGCCTCTCGGGATGCCTCTCCCTTCGATGCCTGGGCCTATGACCTTGTGTGGAGTCGGTGCCGGAACCTGAGGATTCCTCTCCAGTGCTGACTTGGATCTAGGGTACTTCTGTAGTCTCCCCAGGGGAGTTAGTCCTCATCTCGAGTGGGGGCATGCACGTACGCTTTGCTCCCGAGCTCTAGCAACAGTGTCACGCTTCCCTTCACGTGGATCAAGGGATCTGTGGATTTTCCCTCGAGCCTTTCCCACGAGGCTTTCCCTCGAGGCTTTCCCACAGGGCTGTCCCACGTGCCACCGTGGTGTGAGTCGATCCTCGGCTTGGTCGAGGCAGTGCAGGGAAATCAGGTTTCCCTGGAAAGGACTGAGACATCTGGGGGACTCTGGGAATGGTGGCATGACCCTGGTGTACCTCTCACCTTTCCTGTGGAGAGCGCCTCCTCTTGAGGTGCGACGGGAACACCAGGAATTCTTTCCCGACCACGCAGGGAAAGGATCCCTCCTCTCGAGCTAGGAGGCGGAAACGGGGCTCCTCTGGATGTGGGCGGGACTCTCGGGCTTCCTCTCGAGTTGGAGACGGGTATGTCGGGGAACTTCTTGAGTTGCAGCAAGGGTTGAAAGAACCCTTTGGAAGTTCCAGAGGTTAGGTGTGATTAGTCTGGTGATGACTCAGCGGAAATGGGCCTCATCTCGCCTGGAGGGGAGAACCTCCTGGATTTTTTCGAGTTGCGGCAGGTGCTCTCGACGTAAGACGGGGACCTCAGGGACCCGCTCTGGTGGCCTCAGGAAAGGCCACTTCCCATGCGAGTTGCTCGGGGGCCTCTCGGGATTCCTCTCCGGTCGATGACGGGGCCTAAGATCTTGTGTGGAATCGGTGCCGGAACCTGAGGATTCCTCTCCAGTGCTGACTTGGATCTTGGGGTACTTCTGGAGTCTCCCTAGGGAGTCAGTCCTCGTCTCGAGTGGGGGCATGCACGTGCACTTTCCTCTCGAGCTGTAGCAGCAGTCACCCATTCGGCGTGGATCAAGGGATCTGTGGCTTTCCTTCGATGCTTTCCCACGAGGCTTTCCACGAAGCTTTCCCACAGGACTGTCCCACGTGCCACCGTGGTGTGAGTCGATCCTCGGCTTGAAAGTCGAGCAGTGCAGGGAATGCAGTTTTCCCTGGAATGGACTGAGATATCTTGTGGACTATGGCAATGGTGGCACGACCCTGGAGTTTCTCTCGCCTTTCCTGGAGAGCACCTCCTCTTGAGATGCGACGGGAACGCCACGAATTCTTTCCCGAACACGCAGGGAAAGGATCAATCCTCTCGATCTAGGAGGCGGAAACGGGCCCCTCTGGATGTGGGTGACTCTACTGCTTCCTCTCAAGTGGAGATGTGTATGTCGGGGAACTTTTTGAGTTGCAGCAAGGGTGTGAAGGACCCTTTGTAGTTCCAGAGGATAAGTGTGATAAGCCTGGAGACGCCTCAGCGGAATTGGGCCTCATCTCGCCTGGAGGGAGAACCTCCTGGATTTTCTCGAGTTGCGGCAGGTGCTCTTGACTTACGACGGGGACCTCAGGGACCCGCTCTGGTGTCCTCATGAAAGGCCAGTCCCCATGCGAGTTGCTCGGGGGCCTCTCGGGATTCCTCTCCGTCGATTCCGGTGCCTAAGAACTTGTGTCGAGTCGCTGCCGAAACCTGAGGATTCCTCTCCAGTGCTGACATGGACCTTGGGTACTTCTGGAGTCTCCCCAGGGGAAACAGTCCTCGTCTCGAGTGGGGCATGCACGTGCACTTTCCTCCCGAGCTGTAGCAGCAGTGTCACGCTTTCCTTCGCGAGGAATCAAGGGATCTGTGGCTTTCCCTCGAGGCTTTCCCACGAGGATTTCCCACGAGGCTTTCCCACAGGGCTGTCCCACGTGCCACCGTGGTGTGAGTCGATCCTCGGCTTGAAAGTCGAGGTAGTGCAGGAAAAACAGGTTTCCCTGGAATGGACTCAGACATCTGTGGACTCTGGAATGGTGGCACAACCCTGGAGTTCCTCTCACTTTCCTGTGGAGAGCGCCTCCTCTTGAGATGTGACGGGAACGCCGTGAATTCCTTTCCGGAAAACGCAGGAAAAGGATCCCTCCTCTCGAGGGAGGGGGAAACGGGGCTCCTCTGGATGTGGGCGGACTCTCGTGCTTCCTCTCGAGTGGAGACGGGTAAGTTGGGAAAGTCTAGAGTTGCAGCAAGGGTGTGAAGGACACTTTGGAAGTTCCAGAGTTAGGTGTGATTAGACTCGAGATGCCT
>NW_017197012.1:0-8262 GCF_001704415.2 Capra hircus
TGTAACTTTAATGCTTTAAGGAAATGCAGATTAAAGAAAAACACTTCAGAGGAAACAAAATTAACATTCATTAAGGAGAGAGAGCAAAAAGTGTTTAACAAGCCTCTTGGCAGAAGATAATGTAAATCACCAGAGACCTTTTGTATACAAAATAATGTACAGAAAGAATCTGGGGTGCGAACGCTACAATAATTTTGTGTTTACCCATTGAACTCCATGTTTTATCAAAAGTATAAAAGGCTTTATGAACAATAAAGGATGGGGCCAGTTTCTCGGACCAGTTTCTCGAACTAGTCTCTCGGCCTGGTTTCTTGGGACTCAGGCTCCCCCGTGTCTTTTTCTCTCTTTCTCTCTTCTCTCCCTTTCCTTCTCTCCTGCTTTTTTACTTTAACTTCAGGCTGAATCTCCACCAGGGGGCGCGGAGGCTCGTCAGGTCTACTTACTTGCCTGGCTGTTAAGACCTGCACGAAAGGGAGCTTAAGGCGAGGCACCCTTAGATATTCAAGCAGGGGCTGGTGGCCCCAACGTAGATGGTGAAAATTCCTGTCTGGAATTTTTATTGGTCTTCCACGTAAACCAAGCTATTCAGCCCGTTTCCTCCAGTTAATCTTCTTACTACACTATAATTTCTTAATCTAATCTTACATTAATAAATAAAAAGACTTTCCACGACAACCGTCCATCCATCCGTCGAATTCCTGGATCCAGCGGGGCTGGACCCCGGCAGACTGAGATATCTGGGGGACTCTTGGAATGGTGGCACGAGCCTGGAGTTCCTCCGCCTTTCCTGTGGAGAGCGCCTCCTCATGAGATGCGACGGGAACACCGGGAATTCTTTCCCGAACATGCAGGGAAAGGATACCTGACTCGAGGTGTGAGGCAGAAACGGGGCTCCTCTGGATGTGGGCGGGATTCTCGTGCTTCTTCTCGAGTGGAGTCAGGTATGTCAGAGAACTTCTTGAGTTGCAGCAAGGGTGCGAAGGAACCTTTGGAAGTTCCAGATGTTAGGTATGGTTAGCCTCGAGACGCCTCAGAGGAAAAGGGCCTCATCTCGCCTGGAGGGGAGAACGTCCTGGATTTTCTCGAGTTGCGGCAGGTGCTCTTGACTTACTACGGGGACCTCAGGGACCCGCTCTGGTGGCCTCAGGAAAGGCCAGTCCCATGCAAGTTGCTCGGGGCCTCTCGAGATTCCTCTCCCGTCGATGCCGGGCCTAAGACCCTGTGTGGAGTCGTGCCGGAACCTGAGGTTTCCTCTCCAGTGCTGACATGGATCTTGGGTACTTCTGGTGTTTCCCAGGGGTGTCAGTTTGTCTCGAGTGGGCCATGCACGTGCGCTTTCCTCCCGAGCTTTATCAGCAGTGTCACGCTTCCCTTCGCGTGGATCAAGGGATCTGTGGCTTTCCCTCGAGCTTTCCCACGAGGCTTTCCACAGGGCTGCCCCACGTGCCACTGTGGTGTGAGTCGATCCTCCGCTTGAAAGTCGAGGCAGTGCAGGGAAAACCAGGTTCCCTGAATGGACTGAGACATCTGGGGAACTCTGGCGATGGTGCATGAACCTGGAGTTCCTCTCGCTTTTCCTCTGGAGAGCGCCTCCTCTTGAGATGCGACGGGAACGCCGCGAATTCTTTCGCCACCACGCAGGGAAAGGATCCCTCCTCTCGAGCTAGGAGGTGGAAACGGGCTCCTCTGGATGTGGTCAGGACTCTCGTGCTTCTCTCGAGTGGAGATGGGTATATCAGGGAACTTCTTGAGTTGCAGCAAGGGTGTGAAGGACCCTTTGAAGTTCCTTAGGTAAAGTGTGATTAGCCTCGAGATACCTCAGCGGAAATGGGCCTCATGTCGCCTGGAGGGGAGAACATCCTGGATTTTCTCGATTGCGGCAGGTGCTCTCGACTTATGACGGGTACCTCAGAGAACCGCTCTGGTGTCCTCAGGAAAGTCCAGTCCCATGCGAGTTGCTCGGGGGCTCTCGGGATTCCTCTCACGTCGATGCCAGGGCCTAAGACCTTGTGTGGAGTCGGTGCCAGAACCTGAGGTTCCTCTCCAGTGCTGACATGGATCTTGGGTATTCTGGAGTCTCCCCAGGGGAGTCAGTCCTCGTCTCGAGTGGGCATGCAAGTGCACTTTCCTCCCGAGCTGTAGCAGCAGTGTAAACGCTACCCTACCCGTGGAAAAAGGATCTGTGCATTCCCTCGAGGCTTTCCCACGAGGCTTTCCAAAGCGGCTTTCCCACGAGGCTTTCCCACAGGGCTGTCCCACATGCCACAGTGATGTGAGTCGATCCTCGGCTTGAAAGTCGAGGCAGTGCAGGGAAAACAGGTTTCCCTGGAATGGACTGAGACATCCAGGGGACTCTGGGAATGGTGGCACGACCCTGGAGTTCCTCTCGCCTTTCCTGTGGAGCGCGCCTCCTCTTGAGATGTGACGGGAACACCAGGAATTCTATCCCGACCACGCAGGGAAAGGATCCCTCCTCTCGAGCTAGGAGGCGGAAACGGGGCTCCTCTGGATGTGGGCGGGACTCTCGTGCTTCCTCTCGAGTGGAGACGGGTTATGTCGGGGAACTTCTTGAGTTGCAGTAAGGGTGTGAAGGACCCTTTGGAAGTTCCAGAGGTAAGGTGTGATTAGCCTTGAGAAACCTCAGCGGTAATGGGACTCAGCTCGCCTGGAGGGGAGAACCTCCTGGATTTTCTCGGAGCTGCGGCAGGTGCTCTCGACTTACGACGCGGACCTCAGGGACCCGCTGTGGTGGCCTCAGGAAAGGCCAGTCCCCATGCGAGTTCCTCTGAGGCCTCTCGGGATTCCTCTCACGTCGATGCAGGGGCCTAAGTTCTTGTGTGGAGTGCGTGCTGGAACCTGAGGATTCCTCTCCAGTGCTGACATGGATCTTGGGGTACTTCTGGAGTCTCCCCAGTGGAGTCAGCCCTCGTCTCGAGTTGGGGCATGCCACTTGCGCTTTTCCTCCCGAGCTGTAGCAGCAGTGTCGCGCTTTCCATTCGCCGAGGATCAAGGGATCTGTGGCTTTCCCTCGAGGCTTTCCCACGAGGCTTTCCCACGAGGCTTTCCCACAGGGCTGTCCTACGTGCCACCGTGGTGTGAGTCGATCCTCGTCTTGAAAGTCAAGGCAGTGCAGGGAAAACTGGTTTCCCTGGAATGGACGCAGACATTTGGGGGACTCTGGGAATGGTAGCACGACCCTGGAGTTCCTCTCGCCTTTCCTGTGGAGATCGCCTGCTCTTGAGATGCGACGAGAACACCTGGAATTCTTTCCCGACCACGCAGGGAAATGGATCCCTCCTCTCGAGCTAGGAGACGGAAACGGGGCTCCTCTGGATGTGGGGGGGACTCTCGTGCTTCCTCTCGAGTGGAGACGGGTATGTCGGGGATCTTCTTGAGGTGCAGCAAGGGTGTGAAGGACCCTTTGGAAGTTCCAGAGGTTTAGGTGTGATTAGCCTCGAAACGCCTCAGCGGAAATGGGCCTCATCTCGCCTGCAGGGGAGACCTCCTGGATGTTCTCGAGTTGCGGCAGGTGCTCTCGACTTACGACGGGGACCTCAGGGACCCGCTCTGGTGGCCTCAGGAAAGGCCAGTCCCCATGCCAGTTGCTCGGGGGCCTCTCGGGATTCCTCTCCCGTCGATGCCGGGGCCTAAGACTTTGTGTGGAGTCAGTGCCGGAACCTGAGGATTCCTCACCAGTGCTGACATGGATCTTAGGGGTACTTCTGGAGTCTCCCCAGGGGAGTCAGTCCTCGTATCGAGTGGGGCATGCACGTGCGCTTTCCTCTCGAGCTGTAGCAGCAGTGTCGCGCTTCCATTTGCGTGGATCAGGGGATCTGTGGCTTTCCCTCGAGGCTTTCCCACGAGGCTTTCCAGGAGGCTTTCCCCCGAGGCTTTCCCACGAGGCTTTCCCACAGGGCTGCCCCACGTGCCACTGTGGTGTGAGTCGATCCTCGGCTTGAAAGTCGAGGCAGTGCAGGGAAAAACAGGTTCCCTGGAATGGACTGAGATATCTGGGGGACTCTGGCAATGGTGGCACGAACCTGGAGTTCCTCTCACTTTTCCTCTGGAGAGCGCCCCCTCTTGAGATGCGACGGGAACGCCGCCGAATTCTTTCCCCACCACGCAGGGAAAGGATCAAACCCTTCGAGCTAGGAGGCGGAAACGTGGCTCCTCTTGATGTGGGCGGACTTTTCCTGCTTCCTCTCGAGTGGAGACGGGTATGTCGGGGAACTTCTTGAGGTGCAGCTAGGGTGTGAAGGACCCTTTGGAAGTTCCAGAGGTAAGGTGTGATTAGCCTCGAGATACCTCAGCGGGAAATGGGCCTCATGTCGCCTGGAGGGGAGAACCTCCTGGATTTTCTCGAGTTGCGGCAGGTGCTCTCGACTTACGACTGGGACCTCAGGGACCCCCTCTGGTGGCCTCAGGAAAGGCCAGTCCCCATGCGAGTTGCTCGGGGCCTCTCGGGATTCCTCTCCCGTCGGTGCCGGGGCCTAAGACCTTGTGTGGAGTCAGTGCCGGAACCTGAGGATTCCTCTCCAGTGCCGACATGGATCTTCGGGGACTTCTGGAGTCTCCCCAGGGGCGTAAGTCCTCGTCTCGAGTGGGGGAATGCACGTGCGCTTTCCTCCCGAGCTGTAGCTGCAGTGTCACGCTTCCCTTTGCGTGGATCAAGGGATCTGTGGCTTTCCCTCTAGACTTTCCCATGAGGCGTTCCCACGAGGCTTTCCCACAGGGCTTTCCCACGTGCCACGGTGGTGTGAGTCGATCCTCGGCTTTAAAGTCGAGGCAGTGAAGGGAAAACAGTTTTCCCTGGAATGGACTGAGACATCTGGGGGACTCAGGGAATGGTGGCACGACCCTCGAGTTCCTCTCGCCTTTCCTGTGGAGAGCGCCTCCTCTTGAGATGCCAAGGGAACGCCGGAAATTCTTTCCCCACCACGCAGGGAAAGGATCCCTCCTCTCGAGCTAGCAGGCGGAAACGGGGCCACTCTGGATATGGGCGGGACTCTCGGATTCCTCTTGAGTGGAGACGGGTATGTCGGGGAACTTCTTGAGTTGCCAGCAAGGGTGTGAAGGACCCTTTGGAAGTTCCAGATGTTAGATGTGATTAGCCTCGAGACGCCTCAGCGGAAATGGGCCTCATCTCGCCTGGAGGGGAGAACCTCCTGGATGTTCTCGAGTTGCGGCAGGTGCTCTCGTCTTAAGACGGGACCTCAGGGACACGATCTGGTGGCCTCAGGAAAGGCCAGTCCCCATGCCAGTTGCTCGGGGGCCTCTCGGGATTCCTCTCCCGTCGATGCCGGGGCCTAAGACCTTGTGTGGAGTCGGTGCCGGAACCTGAGGATTCCTCTCCAATGCTGACATGGATCTTCGGGTACTTCTGGAGTCTCCCCATGGAGTCAGTCCTCGTCTCGAGTGGGGGCATGCACGTGCGCTTTCCTCCGAGCTGTAGCAGCAGTGTCACTCTTCCCTACGCGTGGATCAAGGGATCTGTGGCTTTCCCTCGAG
This sequence comes from Capra hircus, assembly GCF_001704415.2. Lineage (NCBI taxonomy): Eukaryota > Metazoa > Chordata > Mammalia > Artiodactyla > Bovidae > Capra > Capra hircus. The sequence continues at coordinate 5,509 of NW_017197012.1, forward strand.
GCTTTCCCACGAGGCTTTCCCCACGAGGCTTTCCCCACAGGGCTGTCCAACGTGCCATCGTGGTGTGAGTCCATCCTCGGCTTGAAAGTCAAGGCAGTGCAGGGAAAACAGGTTTCCCTGGAATGGACTGAGACATCTGGGGGACTCTGGAATGGGTCCTGATACTGGAGTTCCTCTCGCCTTTCCTGTGGAGAGCGCCTACTCTTGAGATGAGACGGGAACGCTAGGAATTCTTTCCCGACCACGCAGGGAAAGGATGCCTCCTCTCGAGCTAGCAGGTGGAAACGGAGCCACTCTGGATATGGGCGGGACCTCGGGTTCCTCTTGAGTGGAGACGGGTATGTCAGGGAACTTCTTGAGTTTGCAGCAAGGGTGTGAAGGACCCTTTGGAAGTTTCCAGAGTTTTAAGTGTGATTACCCTCTTGTTTGCCTCAGCGGAAATGGGCCTCATCTCGCCTGGAGGGGAGAACCTCCTGGATTTTCTCGAATTGCGGCAGGTGCTCTCGACTTACGACGGGGACATCAGGGACCCGCTCTGGTGGCCTCAGGAAAGCCCAGTCCCATGCGAGTTGCTCGGGGGCCTCTCGGGATTCCTCTCCGTCGATGCCGAACCTAAGACCTTGTTTGGAGTCGGTGCCGAAACTGAGGATTCCTCTCCCATTGCTGACATGGATCTTGGGGTACTTCTGGAGTCTCCCCAGGGGAGTCAGTCCTCCTCTCGAGTGGGGGCATGCACGTGTGCTTTCCTCCCAGCTGTAGCAGCAGTGTCACGCTTCCCTTCCCATGGATCAAGGGATCTGTGGCTTTCCTTCGAGGCATTCCCACGAGGCTTTCCCACGAGGCTTTCCCACGAGGCTTTCCCACAGGGCTGTCCCACGTGCCACCGTGGTGTGAGTCGATCCTCGGCTTGAAAGTCGAGGCAGTACAGGGAAAACAGTTTTCCCTGGGATGGACTGAGATATCTGGGGGACTCTGGAATGGTGGCAGGACCCTGGAGTTCCTCTTGCCATTCCTGTGGAGAGTGCCTCCTCTTGAGATGCCGACGGAAACGCCGGGAATTCTTTCCCGACCACGCAGGGAAAGGATCCCTCCTCTCGAGCTAGGAGGCGGAAACGATGCTCCTCTGGATGTGGGCGGGACTCTCGTGCTTTCCTCTCGAGTGGAGACGGGTATGTCGGGGAACTTCTTTGAGTTGCAGCAAGGGTGTGAAGGACCCTTTGGAAGTTCCAGAGGTTAGGTGTGATTAGCCTCGAGACGCCTCAGCCGAAATGGGCCTCATCTCGCCTGGAGGGCAGAACCTCCTGGATTTTCTCGAGTTGTGGCAGGTGCTCTCGACTTACGATGGGGACCTCAGGGACCCGCTCTTGTAGCCTCAGGAAAGGCCAGTCCCCATGCGAGTTGCTCGGGTGCCGCTCAGGATTCCTCTCCCGTCGATGCCGGGCCTAAGATCTTGTTTGGACACGGTGCAGGAACCTGAGGATTCCTCTCGAGTGCTGACATGGATGTTGGGGTACGTTTGGAGTCTCCCCAGGAGAGTCAGTCCTCGTCTCGAGTGGGGGCATGCACGTGCGCTCTCCTCCGAGCAGTAGCTGCAGTGTAGCGCTGCCCTTCCCGTGGATCAAGGGATCTGTGGCTTTCCCTCGAGGCTTTCCCAGGAGGCTTTCCCACGAGGCTTTCCCACAGGGCTGTCCCACGTGCCACCGTGGTGTTAGTTGATCCTCGGCTTGATTGTCGAGGCAGTGCAGGGAAAACAGGTTTCCCTGGAATGGACTGAGACATCTGGGGGACTCTGGGAATGGTGGCACGACCCTGGAGTTCCTCTCGCCTTTCCTGTAGAGAGCGCCTCCTCTTGAGTAGCGACGGGAACGCCGGGATTTCTTTCCCCCCCACGCAGGAAAAGGATTCCTCCTCTCGAGCTAGGAGCCGGAAATGGGGCTCTCTGGTTGTGGGCGGGACTCTCGTGCTTCCTCTCGAATGAAGACGGGAATGTCGGGGAACTTCTTGAATTGCAGCAAGGCTGTGAGGACCTTTTGGAAGTTCCAGATCTTTGATGTAATTAGCCTCAAGACGCCTCAGCGGAAATGGGCCTCATCTCGCCTGGAGGGGAGAACCTCCTGTACTTCCTCGAGTTGCGACAGGTGCTCTCGACTTACGTCGGGGTCCTCAGGGACCCGCTCTGGTGGCCTCAGGAAAGGCCAGTCCCCATGCGAGTTGCTCGGGGGCCTCTCGGGATTCCTCTCCCGTCGATGCCGGGGCCTAAGACCTTGTGTGGAGTCGGTGCCGGAACCTGAGGATTCCTCTCCAGTGCTCACATGGATCTTGGGTACTTCTGGAGTCTCCCCAGGGGAGTCAGACCTTGTCTCGAGTGGGGGCATGCACGTGCGCTTTCCTCCCGAGATGTAGCAGCAGTGTCACGCTTCCCTTCGCGTGGATCAAGGGATCTGTGGCTTTCCCTTGAAGCTTTCACAGGAGGTTTTCCACGAAGTTTTCCCACAGGGCTGTCCACGTGCCACCGTGGTGTGAGTCGATCCTTGGCTTGAAGTCGAGGCAGTGCAGGGAAAACAGGTTTCCCTGGAATGGACTGAGACCATCTGGGGGACTCTGGGAATGGTGGCACGACCCTGGAGTTCCTCTCGCCTTTCCTGTGGAGAGCGCCTCCTCCTGAGATGCGATGGGAACACCGGGAAATCTTTCCCGACCACGCAGGGAGAATTCTCCTCCTCTCGACTAGGAGGCGAATCTGGGCTCCTCTGG
>NW_017197013.1:0-8262 GCF_001704415.2 Capra hircus
CTGCTACAGCTCGGAGGAAAGCGCACGTGCATGCCCCACTCGAGACGAGGACTGACTGCCCTAGGGAGAACTCCAGAAGTTCCCAAGATCCATGTCTGCACTGGAGAGGAATCCTCAGGTTCCGGCACTGAGTCCACAGAAGGTCTTAGGCCCCAGCATCGACGGGAGAGGAATCCCGAGAGGCCCCGAGCAACTCGCATGGGGGGACTGGCCTTTCCTGAGGCCACCAGAGCGGGTCCCTGAGGTCCCCGTTAAGTCGAGAGCACCTGCCTGCAACTCGAGAAAATCCAGGAGGTTCTCCCTCCAGGCGAGATGAGGCCTATTTCCGCTGAGGCATTTCAAGGCTAATCACAATCCTCTGGAACTTCCAAAGGGTCCTTCACTTGCTGCAACTCAAGAAGTTCCCTGACAAACCCGTCTCACTCGAGAGGAAGCACGAGAGTTCCGCCCACATCCAGAGGAGCCCCGTTTCGCCTCCTAGCTCGAGAGGAGGGATCCTTTCCCTGTGTGGTCGGGAAAGAATTCCCGGCGTTCCCGTCGCATCTCAAGTGGAGCGCTCTCCACAGGAAAGGCGAGAGGAACTCCATGGTCGTGCCACATTCCCAGAGTCCCCCAGATGTCTCAGTCCATTCCAGGGAAACCTGTTTTCCCTGCACTGCCTCGACTTTCAAACGAGGATCGACTCACACCACGGTGGCTCGTGGGACAGCCCTGTGGGAAAGATTCGTGGGAAAGCCTCGTGGGAAAGCCTCGAGGGAAAGCCACAGATCCCTTGATCCACGGGAAATGAAGCGTGACACTGCTGCTACAGCTCGGGAGGAAAGCGCACGTGCATGCCCCCACTCGGACGAGGACGGACTCCCCGGGAGACTCCAGAAGTACCCCAAGATCCATGTCAGCACTGGAGAGGAATCCTCAGGTTCCGGCACCGACTCCACACAAGGTCTGAGGCCCCGGCATCGACGGAGAGGAATCCCGAGAGGCCCCCGAGCAACTTTCAAGGGACTGGCCTTTCCTGAGGCCACCAGAGCGGGTCCCTGAGGTCCCCGTCGTAAGTCGAGAGCACCTGCCGCAACTCGAGAAAATCCAGGAGGTTCTCCCCTCCAGGCGAGAAGAAGCCCGTTTCCGCTGAGGCGTTTCGAGGCTAATCACACCTAAAACTCTGGAACTTCCAAAGGGTCCTTCACACCCTTACTGCAACTCAAGAAATTCCCCGACATACCCGTCTCCACTCGAGAGGAAGCACGAGAGTCCGCCCACATCCAGAGGAGCCCGTTTCGGCCTGCTAGCTCGAGAGGAGGGATCCATTCCCTGCGTGGTCGGGAAAGAATTCCCGACGTTCCCGCGCATCTCAAGTGGAGGCGCTCTCCACAGGAAAGGCGAAAGGAACTCCAGGGTCGTGCAACCATTGCCAGAGTCCCCCAGATGTCTCAGTCCATTTCTAGGGAAACTGTTTTCCCTGCACTGCCTCGACTTTCAAGCCGAGGATCGACTCACACCACGGTGGCACGTGGGACGGCCCTGTGGGAAAGCCTCGTGGGAAAGCCTCGTGGGAAAGCCTCGAGGGAAAGCCACAGATCCCTTGATCCACGCGAAGGGAAGCGTGACAGTGCTGCTACAGCTCGGGAGGAAAGCCCACGTGCATGCCCCATTCGAGATGAGGACTGACTCCCCTGGGGAGACTCCAGAAGTACCCCAAGATCCATGTCAGCACTGGAGATGAATCCTCTGGTTCCGGCACCTACTCCACACAAGGTCTTAGGCCCCGGCATCGACGGGAGAGGAATCCCTAGAGGCCCCGAGCAACTCGCATGGGGACTGGCCTTTCCTGAGGCCAGCAGAGCGGTCCCTATGGTCCCCCTTCTAGGTCGAGAGCACCTGCCGACACTCGAGAAAATCCAGGAGGTTCTCTCCTCCAGGCGAGATGAGGCCCATTTCCGCTGATGTGTCTCGAGGCTAATCACACCTAACCTCTGAAACTTCCAAAGGGTCCTTCACACCCTTACTGCAACTCAAGTAGTTCCCCGACATACCCGTCTCCATTCGAGAGGAAGCACGACAGTCCCGCCCACATCCAGAGGAAGCCCAGTCTCCGCCTCCCTAGCTCGAGAGGAGGGATCCTTTCCGTGCGTGGGTCGGGAAAGAATTCCCGGGGTTCCCATAGCATGTCAAGAAGAGGCGCTCTCCACAGGAAAGGCGAGAGGAACTCCAGGGTCGTGCCACCATTCCCAGAGACCCCCACATGTCTCAGTCCATTCCAGGGAAACCTGTTCTCCCTGCAATTCCTCGACTTTCAAGCCCAGGATCGACTCACACCATGGTGGGCACGTGGGACAGCCATTTGGGAAATCCTCGTGGGAAAGCCTTGTGGGAAAGCCTCGAGGGAAAGCCACAGATCCCTTGATCCCACGCGAATAGAAGTGTGACATTGCTGCTACAGTTCGGGACCAAAGGGCTCATGCATGCCCCCACTCGAGATGAGGACTGACTCCCCTTGGGAGACTCCAGAAGTACCCCAAGATCCATGTCAGCAATGGAGAGGAATCCTCAGGTTCCGGCACCGACTCCACACAAGGTCTTAGGCCCGGCATCGACGGGGAAGAGGAATCCTAGAGGACCCCGAGCAACTCGCATGGGGAGCGGCCTTTCCTGAGGCCAGCAGAGCGGGTCCGTGTGGTCCCCGTCGTAAGTCGAGAGCACCTGCCGACACTGGAGAAAATCCAGGAGGTTCTCCCCTCCAGGCGAGATGAGGCCCGTTTCCGCTGAGGCGTTTCGAGGCAAATCACACCTAAACTCTGGAACTTCCAAAGGGTCCTTCACACCCTTTCTGCAACTCAAGAAGTTCCCCGACATACCCGTCTCCAATTGAGTGGAAGCACGAGAGTTACGCACACATCCAAAGGAGCCCCCTTTCGGCCTCCTAGATCGAGTGGAGTGATACTTCCCCTGCGTGGTCGGGAACGAATCCCGGCGTTCCCGTCGCATCCCACGAGGAGGCGCTCTCCACATGAAAGGCGAGAGGGAATCAAGGGTCGTGCCACCATTCCCAGAGTCCCCAGATGTATCAGTCCATTCCTAGGAAACCTGTTTTCCCTGCACTGCCTGGACGTTCAAGCCGAGGATCGACTCACACCACGGTGGCATGTGGGACAGCCCTGTGGGAAAGACTCGTGGGAAAGCCTCGAGGGAAAGCCACAGATCCCTTGATCCACGCGAAGGGAAGCATGACAGTACTGCTACAGCTCGGGAGGAAAGCGTACGTGCATGCCCCCTCTCGAGACGAGGACTGACTCCCCTGGGGAGACTCCAGAAGTACCCCAAGATCCATGTCAGCACTGGAGAGGAAACCTCAGGTTCCAGCACCGACTCCACAAAAGGTCTTAGGCCCCAGCATCGACGGGAGAGGAAACCCGAGAGGCCCCCGAGAGGCACCCGAGCTACTCGCATGGGGACTGGCCTTTCCTGAGGCCACAGAGGGGGTCCCTGAGGTCCCCATCGTAAGTCGAGAGCACCTGCGGCAACTGGATAAAATCCAGGAGGTTCTCCCGTCCAGGCGAGATGAGGCCATTTCTGCTGAGGCGTCTCGAGGCTAAATCACACCTAAACTCTGGAACTTCCAAAGGGTCCATCACCACTCTTGCTGGCAACTCAAGAAGTTCCCCGACATACCCGACTCCACTCGAGAGGAAGCACGAGAAGTCCCGACCACATCCAGAGGAGCCCCGTTTCCGCCTGCTAGCTCGAGAGGAGGGATCCTTTCCCTGCGTGGTCGGGAAAAAATTCCTGGCGTTCCCGTCGCATCTCAAGTGGAGGCGCTCTCCACAGGAAAGGCGAGACGAACTCCACGGTCGTGCACATTCCCAGAGTCCCCCAGATGTGTCAGTCCATTCCAGGGAAACCTGTTTTCCCTGCACTGCCTCAACTTTCAAGCCGAGGATCGACTCACACCACGGTGGCACGTGGGAACAGCCCTGTGGGAAAGCCTCGTGGGAAAGCCTCATGGGAAAGCCTCGAGGGAAAGCCCCTGATCCCTTGATCCACGCGAAGGGAAGCGTGACACTGCTGCTACAGCTCGGGAGGAAAGCGCACGTGCATGCCCCCTCTCGAGACGAGGACTGACTCCCCTGGGGAGACACCAGAAGTACCCCAAGATCCATGTCAGCACTGGAGAGGAATCCTCAGGTTCCGGCACTGACTCCACACAAGGTTTTAGGCCCCAGCATCGACGGGAGAGGAAACCCAAGAGGCCCCGAGAGGCCCCCGAGCAATTCGCAAGGGGACTGGCCTTTCCTGAGGCCACCAGAGCGGGTCCCTGAGGGCCCCGTCGTAGGTCGAGAGCACCTGCCGCAACTTGAGAAAATCCAGGAGGTTCTCCCCTCCAGGCGAGATGAGGACCATTTCCGCTGAGGTGTCTCAAAGCTAATCACACCTAAACTCTGGACCTTACAAAGGATCCTTCACACCCTTGCTGCAACTCAAGAAGATCCCCAACATATCCGGCTCCACTCGAGAGGAAGCACGAGAGTCCCGCCCACATTCAGAGGAGCCCCGATTCCCCCTCCTAGCTCAAGAGGAGGGATCCTTTCCCTCAGTGATCGGGAAAGAGTTCCCAGTGTTCCCGGCGCATCTCAAGAGGAGGCGATCTCCACAGGAAAGGCGAGAGGAACTCCAGGGTCTTGCCACCATTCCCAGAGTCCCCCAGATGTCTCAGTCCATTCCAGGGAAATCTGTTTTCCCTGCACTGCCTCGACTTTCAAGCCGAGGATCGACTTACACAGCTGTGACACGTGGGTCAGCCCTGTGGGAAAGCCTCGTGGGAAAGCCTCGTGGGAAAGCCTCGTGGGAAAACCTCGAGGGAAAACCACAGATCCCTTGACCACGCGAACGGAAGCGTGACACTGCTGCTAAAACTCTAGAGGCAAGCACACGTGCATGCCCCCACTCGAGACGAGGACTGACTCCCCTGGGGAGACTCCAGAAGTAACCCAAGACCCATGTCAGCACTGGAGAGGAATCCTCAGGTTCAGGCACACGACTCCACACAAGGTCTTAGGTCCCGGCATCGATGGGAGAGGCATCCCGAGAGGCCCCCGAGCAACGCGCATATGGACTGGCCTTTCCTGAGGCCACCAGAGCGGGTCCCTGAGATACCCGTCGTATGTCGAGAGCACCTGCAGCAACTCGAGAAAATCCAGGAGGTTCTCCCCTCCAGGCGAGGTGAGGCTACTTTCTGCTGAGGCGTCTCGAGGCTAATCACACCTACCCTCTGGAACTTCCAAAGGGTCCTTCACACCCTTGCTGCAACTCAACAAGTTCCCGGATATACCCGTCTCCACTCGAGAGGAAGCACGAGCGTCCCGCCCACATCCAGAGGAGCCCCGTTACCGCCTCCTAGCTCGAGAGGTGGGATCCTTTCCCCGCAGGCTCGGGAAAGATTCCCGGCGTTCCCGTTGCATCTCAAGAGGAGGCGCTCTCCACCTGAAAGGCGAGAGGGATTCAATAGTCGTGCCACCATTCCCAGATACCCCAGATGTCTCAGTCCATTCCACGGAAGCCTGTTTTCCCGGCATTGCATCAACTTTCAGGCCGAGAATCGACTGACACGACGGTGGAACATGGGACATCACTGTGGAAAGCGTCGTGGGAAAGCCTCGTGGAAAGCCTCGAGGGAATGCCACTGATCCTAGGATACACGGGAAGGGAAGCGTGACACTGCTGCTACAGCTCGGGAGGAAAGCGCACCTGCATGCCCCCACTCGAGACAAGGACTGACTCCCCTGAGGAGACTCCAGAAATACCCCAAGATCCATGTCAGCACTGGAGAGGAATCCTCAGGTTCCGGCACCGACTCCACACAATGTCTTAGGCATCGGCATCGACAGGAGAGGAAACCCGAGAGGCCCCCTAGCAACTAGCATGGGGACTGGCGTTTCCTGAGGCCACCAGAGCGGGTCCCTGAGGTCCCCGTCGTAAGTCGAGAGTACCTGCCGCAACTCGAGAAAATCCAGGAGGTTCTACCCACCAGGCGAGATGAGGCCCATTTCCCCTGAGGCGTCTCGAGGCTAATCACACCTAACCTCTGGAACTTCCAGAGGGTCCTTCACACCCTCGCTGCAACTCAAGAAGATCCCCGACATACCAGTCTCCACCCGAGAGGAAGCACGAGAGACCGCCCACATCCAGAGGAGCCCCGTTTCTGCCTCCTAGCTCGAGAGGAGGGATCCTTTCACTGCAGGTTCGGGAAAGAATTCCCGGCGTTCCCGTCGCATCTCAAGAGGAGGCGCTCTCCACAGGAAAGGCGAGAGGAACTCCAGGGTCTTGCCACCATTCCCAGAGTCCCCCAGATGTCTCAGTCCATTCCAGGGAAACCTGTTTTCCCTGCACTGCCTCGACTTTCAAGCCGAGGATCGGCTCACACCACGGTGGCACGTGGGACAGCCCTGTGGGAAAGCCTCGTGGGAAAGCCTCGTGGGAAAGCCTCGAGGGAAAGCCACAGATCCCTTGATCCACGCCAAGGGAGGCGTGACACTGCTGCTACAGCTCCGGAAGAAAGCGCACGTGCATGCTCCCAGTCGAGACGAGGACTGACTCCCCTGGGGAGACTCCAGAAGTACCCCAAGATCCATGTCAGCACTGGAGAGGAATCCTCAGGTTCCGGCACCGACTCCACACAAGGTCTTAGGCCCTGGAATAGACGGGAGAGGAATCCCGAGAGGCCCCGAGCAACTCGCATGGGGACTGGCCTTTCCTGAAGCCACCACAGCGAGTCCCTGAGGTCCCCTTCGTAAGTCGAGAGCACCTGCTGGAACTCGAGAAAATCCAGGAGGTTCACCCCTCCAGGCGAGATGAGGCCCATTTGCGCTGAGGCGTCTCGAGGCTAATCACACCTAACCTCTGGAACTTCCAAAGGGTCCTTCACACCCTTGCTGCAACTCAAGAAGTTCCCCGACATACCCGTCTCCACTCGAGAAGAAGCACGAGAGTCCCGCCACATCCAGAGGAGCCTCGTTTCCGCCTCATGGCTCGAGAGGAGGGATCCTTTCACTGCGTGGTCGGGAAAGAATTCCCGGCTTTCCCCTCGCATCTCAAGAGGAGACGCTCTCCACAGGAAAGGCGAGAGGAACTCCAGGGTCGTGCCACCATTCCCAGAGTCCCCCATATGTCTCAGTCCATTCAAGGGAAACCTGTTTTCCCTGCACTGCCTCGACTTTCAAGCCGAGGATCGACTCACACAACGGTGACACGTGGGTCAGCCCTGTGGGAAAGCCTCTTGGGAAAGCCTCGTGGGAAAACCTCGAGGGAAAGCCACAGATCCCTTCATCCACGCGAAGGGAAGCGTGACACTGCTGCTACAGCTCTGGAGGAAAGCGCAACTGCATGCCCCCACATGAGACGAGGACTGACTCCCCTGGGGAGTCTCCAGAAGTAGCCCAAGATCCATGTCAGCACTGGAGAGGAATCCTCAGGTTCAGGCACCGACTCCACACAAGGTCTTAGGTCCCGGCATCGATGGAGAGGAATCCCGAGAGGCCCCCGAGAAACGCGCATGTGGACTGGCCTTAACTGAGGCCACCAGAGCGGGTCCCTGTGATCCCCGTCGTACGTCGAGAGCACCTGCCAGCAACTCGAGAAAATCCAGGAGGTTTTCCCCTCCAGGCGAGATGAGGCCCATTTCCGCAGAGGCGTCTCGAGGCTAATCAAACCTAAACTCTGGAACTTCCAAAGGGTCCTTCACACCCTTGATGCAACTCAAGAATTTCCCCGACATACCCGTCTCCACTCGAGAGGAAGCACGAGAGTCCCGCCCACATCCAGAGGAGCCCCGATTCCACCTTTTAGCTCGAGAGGTTTGATCCTTTCCCTGCGTGCTCGGGAAAGAATTCGCAGCATTCCCGTCGAATCTCAAGAGGAGGCGCTCACCCTAGGAAAGGTGAGAGGAACTCCAGGGTCGTGCCACCATTCCCAGAGTCCCCCAGATGTCTCAGTCCATTCCAGGGAAACCTGTATTCCCTGCACTGCCTCGACTTTCAAGTCGAGGATCGACTCACACCACAGTGGCACGTGGTACAGCCCTGTGGGAAAGCCTCGTGGGAAAGCCTCGAGGGAAAGCCACAGATTCCTTGATCCATGCGAAGGGAAGCGGGACACTGCTGCTACAGCTCGGGAGGAAAGCGCACGTGCATGGCCCCACTAGAGACGAGTACTGACACCCCTGGGGGGACTCCAGAAGTACCCCATATCCATGTCAGAAGTGGAGAGGAG
>NW_017197014.1:0-8261 GCF_001704415.2 Capra hircus
ATATTAAAGGGCTACGACTGGCCTCACTCCCATTGCTCCGGCAGCGGCGCTCGCATACACAGAATTAAATTAATATAATAAATAAAAAAAAAAAAAAATATAACTAAAACTGTCTGCATAGTGAGCTCTCTAAGGCCTCATTCCGGATTCGCGGGACACGCCGGGCAAGTACGCTCGCAACGCCTGGTCTATGCCTCCGGGGCTCGCTGTCCGCTTGCTCGCGTTTGCGCTGTGGAGCCGGGCCCGAACCCGCCCCACGGCTCCGCCCGCGCCCCCCCATGCCCCTGTCTCTGCTGTGGCGGGCGTGCTCGGGCCCCTACCAGATCAATTCTCCACTACACACCATTAACTCGCCCAACTACACACGGCGTCAACGACCTCTTGAGGGCGTGTGACGGGGTAGGGTCACCCAATCCCACCCAGGGGACCGCCTGTGTGCCCTGGTAGAAACATACATCCAGTGACGGCGCTTTGTACTGAAGAGCGGAACCCCCGAGCCCCGCTGCGGCGCCCTGATGTAATGCCACTTCGCTCCCTCTGACCCGTCGCTTTACCCTTTGCTGCGCCTATATGGCAACGATGTTGCCCCCGCACAAAAACCGCCTCACGCGGCCTACCTCACCGGCCGCTATAGGCCCTCCGTGCCCACGGCCCGGTTTCCGGGGTCGCGCTGCGCCCGGCCCGGCGCCTCGTGCGATTCCGCGCCCTCCCCCGCCTGCTCCTTCCGGGGCGGGCGCCTTCCGCCCGGCCACGTCTGCGCCCAGGCTCGGCCCTCTGGGGCCGCGACTCATAATGGATGCCCGGCCCTCTGCCCGCTCGGGGCTCTGCGCCGCGCTCGCGCTCTGCCCGTCCTGGCGGCGCCCTTCGCTCCGTGCCCGCCGGGCTTTCCCTTGCCGGGGCTGGGCTGGCCTCCTCTTCCCGCCGCGGCGGCTCGCTTCCCCTGCTGGCTGTGCTCTCGCTCTCCGGCGGGGGCGCCGGGCTCCTCCCGCCGGTCTTGCCTCCGGGCTGCTTCCCCTGCGTTGGGCTGTGGCCGGCCCCCGCCCCGCCGGCTCCGGCCCCCCCCCTGCCCCTGTCTCTGCTGGGGCGGCGCGTGCTCGGGCCCCTCCGTCTGTCCTCCCCTTTTCTGGGCCCCCCCCGGCCTCCGCCTCCGTGTGTGCGGGGCTGCCCCCCCCGCCCGGGGCCCTGGGCGCCTGGTGCTCTCGTGCGGCGCTGCTCTCGCGGCCTCGCCCCCGCTGGCGGCGCCCTGCCGTTGCCCTTCCCTTCCCTCTGCCCGCGCTCTCCCTGCTGCCGCCCTTGGCCGTGTGCCCCCCCCCGCCCCCCCCCCCGCCTGGCCCCTCTGTGCCCCGGCCCGGCCGGCTTGGCGCTGCGGCCCGGCCGGCCCCCCGTGGCGTCTCCCCGGCTCGCTCCGCCCGCTCCTTCCTGGGGCGGGCGCCTCCCCGCCCGGCCCGTCTGGGCCCGGCGCGCCCCCGGCCGCGCCGCCTCGCGCCCGCCCCTCTGCCCGCTCGGGGCTCTGCGCCGCGCTCGCGCTCTGCCGTCCTGGCGGCCCCCTTCGCTCCGTGCCCGCCGGGCTTTCCTCTTGCCTGGGCTCGGCTGCCTCCTCTTCCCCGCGGCGGCTCGCTCCCTGCTGGCTGTGCTCTCGCCTCTCCGGCGGGCGCGCCGGGCTCCTCCCGCCGGTCTTGCCTCCGGGGCTGCTTCCCCTGCGTTGCGGCTGTGGGCGGGCCCCCGCCCCGCCGGCTCCGGCCCCCCCCCTGCCCCTGTCTCTGCTGGGGCGGCGCGTGCTCGGGCCCCTCCGTCTCTCCCCCCCCTTTCTCGGCCCCCCGGCGTCCGCCTCTGGGCGTGTGGGGCTGCCCCCCGCCCGGGGCCCCTTGCCCCTGGTGCTCTCCGTGCGGCGCTTTGTCTGGGCGGCCCCGGCCCCGCTGCCGGCGCCCTGCTGTTGCCCTTCGCTTCCCTCTGCCCGCGCTTTCCCTGCTGGCGGCCTTGCCGTGTGCCCCCCCCCCGCCCCCTCCGCCCTCCTCCCGGCCGCTTGGGCCTCCGTGGCCCCCGGCCCGGCCGGGCTCCCCGCCGCTCTGCCGTTCCTTGGCCGCCCCGCCCCCTCCGCCCGGCGCGCCCCGGTTCCCCCGGGCCCCTGGCTGGGTTTTGCCTCCCCCCCTCCCGCGGCTGCCTCCGTGGGTGCCTCGCCCGTGTGTGCGCGCCGTCGGTTCCCCTCGCCCTCTCCTCCCCCGCCGCGCCCTGTGCCGGTGGTTGGGGCCTTCTCCTGCGTGTCCTGGGTTCCCCCTGCGGCCCGCCCTGCTGGCGGCGCCCTGCGCCGCCGGCCTGCCCGGCGCGCCCCCGCCCGCCGTGTCGCGCGCCTCCTCGGGCGCCGCGGCGGCCGCCGCGCCCCGTCCCGCGGCCCGCCCTGCTTGCCCGGCGCTCCGGCCTCCCGTCCGGCCGCGCTCTCGCTCTGCTCCGCGCCCCGCTCTGGCCGCGTTTCTGGCGCGCGGCTGCTCGGCCGGGGCTCGCCTTGCCCCGCCTTGCCTTGCTTTTTCGGCTCCCTCCCCCGGCCGGCGCTGTCTGCGCGCGCCTGGGCGCCGCCCCTGGTGCCTTCCTTGCCTCCGCTCCCTCCTGCCTTGCCTTTGCCCTCGGTGCCCGGCGTCGTTGGGGCGGGCTTCGGGGGTGGTGGGTTGCCCCCTGCCCCGGGCTTCCGCCGTGCGCGCTCTGTCCGCGGGCCGGGCCGGGCCCCTGCCGGGCTCCTCCCGCGGTTTCTCGGCCGCCCGCCTCCGCGCCGCCCCGCGCGCCCCCGGCTCCCCGGGCCCCCTGGCTGGGGTTTTCCGCCCCGCCCCCGGCGGCTGCTTCCTTGGGTGCCCCGCCGTGTCTGCCCGCCGTCGGTTCCCTCGCCCTCTCCTCCCCCGCCGCGCCCTGTGCCGGTGTTTGGGGCCTGCTCCTGCGTGTCTGGGTTCCTGCCCCCCGCCCCCCTCCGGGGCCGCCGCCCCTGCGGCCCGCCCTGCTGGCGGCGCCCTGCGCCCCCGCCTGCTCGCGCGTGCCCCCCGCCGGGCCGCGCGCCTCCTCGGGGGCCGCGGCGGCCGCCCCGCCCCGTCCCGTTGCCCGCCCTGCTTGCCCGGCGCTCCGTGCGCCTCCCGTCCGGCCGCGCTCTCGCTCTGCTCCCGCGCCCCGCTCTGGCCGCGTTCCTGGCGCGCGGCTGCTCTGCCGGGGGCTCGCCTTGCCCGCCGCCTTGCCTTGCTTTTCGGCTGCCTCTCCCGGCCGGCGCCGGCCGCCGCGCCTGGGCGTCGCCCCTGGCGCCTTTCTTGCCTCCGCTCCCCTCCTGCCTTGCCTTTGCCCTTCGGTCCCCGTCCTCCTTCCGGCGCGCTTCGGGGCTGGTGGGTTGCCCCCTGCCCCGGGCTCCCGCCGTGCGCCTTCTGTCCGCGGGCCGGGCCGGGCCCCTGCCGGGCTCCTCCCGCGGTTGCTTGGCCGCCCCGCTTCGCGCCCCCCCGGCGCGCCCCCGGCTCCCCGGGCCCCCTGGCTGGGGTTTTCCGCGCCCGCCCCCGGCGGCTGCTTCCTTGGGTGCCCCGCCCCGTGTCTGCCCGCCGTCGGTTCCCTCGCCCTCTCCTCCCCGCCGCGCCCTGTGCCGGTGTTTGGGGCCTGCTCCTGCGTGTCTGGGTTCCTGCCCCCGCCCCCCTCCGGGGCCGCCGCCCCTGCGGCCCGCCCTGCTGGCGGCGCCCTGCGCCCCCGCCTGCTCGGCGCGTGCCCCGCCCGCCGGGCCGCGCGCCTCCTCGGGGCCGCGGCGGCCGCCCGTCCCCGTCCCGCTGCCCTCCCTGCTTCCCCGCCGCTCCGTGCGCCTCCCGTCCGGCCGCTCTCTCGCTCTGTTCCGCGGCCCGCTCTGGCCGCGTTCCTGGCCCCCCGCTGCTCTGCCTCGGCGCGCCTTGCGCCGCCTTGCCTTGCTTTCCGGCTCCCTCCCCCGGCCGGCGCCGGCTGTGTGCGGCTCGGCCCCGCCCCTGGCGCCTTCCTGGCTTCCGCTCTCCCCTGCCTTGCCTTTGCCCTTCGGTCCCCCCGCGTCCTTGCGGCGGGCTTCGGGGCTGGTGGGTTGCCCCCTGCCCCGGGCTCCCGCCGTGCCCGCTCTGTCCGCGGGCCGCGCCGGGCCCCCGCCGGGCTCCTTCCGCGGTTCCTTGGCCGCCCCGCCCCCGCTCCGCCCGGCGCGCCCCCGGTTCCCCGGGCCCCTGGCTGGGTTTTGCCTCCCCCCCCTCCCCGCGGCTGCCTCCGTGGGTGCCTCGCCCGTGTGTGCGCGCCGTCGGTTCCCTCGCCCTCTCCTCCCCCGCCGCGCCCTGTGCCGGTGGTTGGGGCCTTCTCCTGCGTGTCTGGGTTCCCGCCCCCCGCCTCCCTCCGGGGCCGCCGCCCCTGCGGCCCGCCCTGCTGGCGGCGCCCTGCGCGCCCCGCTCTGGCGCGCGCCCCGCCCGCCGTGTCGCGCGCCTCCTCGGCGCCGCGGCGGCCGCCGCGCCCCGTCCGCGGCCCGCCCTGCTTGCCCGGCGCTCCGTGGGCCTCCCGTCCGGCCGCGCTCTCGCTCTGCTCCGCGCCCCGCTCTGGCCGCGTTTCTGGCGCGCGGCTGCTCGGCCGGGGGCTCGCCTTGCCCCGCCTTGCCTTGCTTTTCGGCTCCCTCCCCCGGCCGGCGCTGTCTGCGCGCGCCTGGGCGCCGCCCCTGGTGCCTTCCTTGCCTCCGCTCCCCTCCTGCCTTGCCTTTGCCCCTCGGTGCCCGGCGTCGTTGGGGGCGGGCTTCGGGGGTGGTGGGTTGCCCCCTGCCCCGGGCTTCCGCCGTGCGCGCTCTGTCCGCGGGCCGGGCCGGGCCCCTGCCGGGCTCCTCCCGCGGTTTCTCGGCCGCCTCGCCTCCGCGGCCGCCCCGCGCGCCCCCGGCTCCCCGGGCCCCTGGCTGGGGTTTTCCGCCCCGCCCCCCGGCGGCTGCTTCCTTGGGTGCCCCGCCCGTGTCTGCCCGCCGTCGGTTCCCTCGCCCTCTCCTCCCCCGCCGCGCCCTGTGCCGGTGTTTGGGGCCTGCTCCTGCGTGTCTGGGTTCCTGCCCCCCGCCCCCCCTCCGGGGCCGCCGCCCCTGCGGCCGCCCTGCTGGCGGCGCCCTGCGCCCCCGCCTGCTCGGCGCGTGCCCCGCCCGCCGGGCCGCGCGCCTCCTCGGGGGCCGCGGCGGCCCGCCCCGCCCCGTCCCGTTGCCCGCCCTGCTTGCCCGGCGCTCCGTGCGCCTCCCGTCCGGCCGCGCTCTCGCTCTGCTCCGCGCCCCGCTCTGGCCGCGTTCCTGGCGCGCGCTGCTCTGCCGGGGGCTCGCCTTGCCCCGCCTTGCCTTGCTTTTCGGCTGCCTCTCCCGGCCGGCGCCGGCCGCCGGCGCCTGGGCGTCGCCCTGGCGCCTTTCTTGCCTCCGCTCCCCTCCTGCCTTGCCTTTGCCCTTCGGTCCCCGTCCTCCTTCCGGCGCGCTTCGGGGCTGGTGGGTTGCCCCCTGCCCCGGGCTCCCGCCGTGCGCCTTCTGTCCGCGGGCCGGGCCGGGCCCCTGCCGGGCTCCTCCCGCGGTTGCTTGGCCGCCCCGCTTCCGCGCCCCCGGCGCGCCCCCCTCCCCCCCCCTGGCTGGGGTTTTCCGCCCCCCCCCCCGGCGGCTGCTTCCTTGGGTGCCCCGCCCGTGTCTGCCGCCGTCGGTTCCCTCGCCCTCCCCCCCCGCCGCGCCCTGTGCCGGTGTTTGGGGCCTGCTCCTGCGTGTCTGGGTTCCTGCCCCCGCCCCCCCTCCGGGGCCGCCGCCCTGCGGCCCGCCTGCTGGCGGCGCCCTGCGCCCCCCGCCTGCTCGGCGCGTGCCCCGCCCGCCGGGCCGCGCGCCTCCTCGGGGGCCGCGGCGGCCGCCCGTCCCCGTCCCGCTGCCCTCCTGCTTCCCCGCCGCTCCGTGGCCTCCCGTCCGGCCGCTCTCTCGCTCTGTTCCGCGGCCGCGCTCTGGCCGCGTTCCTGGCCCCCCGCTGCTCTGCCCTCGGCGCGCCTTGCGCCGCCTTGCCTTGCTTTCCGGCTCCCTCCCCGGCCGGCGCCGGCTGTGTGCGGCTCGCCCCGCCCCTGGCGCCTTCCTGGCTTCCGCTCTCCCCCTGCCTTGCCTTTGCCCTTCGGTCCCCCGCGTCCTTGCGGCGGGCTTCGGGGCTGGTGGGTTGCCCCCTGCCCGGGCTCCCGCCGTGCCCGCTCTGTCCGCGGGCCGCGCCGGGCCCCCGCCGGGCTCCTTCCGCGGTTCCTTGCCGCCCGCCCCGCTCCCCCGGCGCGCCCCCCGGTTCCCCGGGCCCCTGGCTGGGTTTTGCCTCCCCCCCTCCCGCGGCTGCCTCCGTGGGTGCCTCGCCCGTGTGTGCGCGCCGTCGGTTCCCTCGCCCTCTCCTCCCCCGCCGCGCCCTGTGCCGGTGGTTGGGGCCTTCTCCTGCGTGTCTGGGTTCCGCCCCCCGCCTCCCCTCCGGGGCCGCCGCCCCTGCGGCCCGCCCTGCTGGCGGCCCCTGCGCGCCCGCCTGCTCGGCGCGCGCCCCGCCCGCCGTGTCGCGCGCCTCCTCGGGCGCCGCGGCGGCCGCCGCGCCCCGTCCCGCGGCCCGCCCTGCTTGCCCGGCGCTCCGTGGCCTCCCGTCCGGCCGCGCTCTCGCTCTGCTCCGCGCCCGCTCTGGCCGCGTTTCTGGCGCGCGGCTGCTCGCCGGGGGCTCGCCTTGCCCGCCTTGCCTTGCTTTTCGGCTCTCCTCCCCCGGCCGGCGCTGTCTGCGCGCGCCTGGGCGCCGCCCCTGGTGCCTTCCTTGCCTCCGCTCCCCTCCTGCCTTGCCTTTGCCCCCTCGGTGCCCGGCGTGTTGGGGCGGGCTTCGGGGTGGTGGGTTGCCCCCTGCCCCGGGCTTCCCGCCGTGCGCGCTCTGTCCGCGGGCCGGGCCGGGCCCCTGCCGGGCTCCTCCCGCGGTTTCTCGGCCGCCTCGCCTCCGCGCCGCCCCGCGCGCCCCCGGCTCCCCGGGCCCCTGGCTGGGGTTTTCCGCCCCGCCCCCCCGGCGGCTGCTTCCTTGGGTGCCCCGCCCGTGTCTGCCCGCCGTCGGTTCCCTCGCCCTCTCCTCCCCCCGCCGCCCTGTGCCGGTGGTTTGGGGCCTGCTCCTGCGTGTCTGGGTTCCTGCCCCCCGCCCCCCTCCGGGGCCGCCGCCCCTGCGGCCCGCCCCTGCTGGCGGCGCCCTGCGCCCCCGCCTGCTCGGCGCGTGCCCCGCCCGCCGGGCCGCGCGCCTCCTCGGGGGCCGCGGCGGCCGCCCGTCCCCGTCCCGCTGCCTCCTGCTTCCCCCGCCGCTCCGTGCGCCTCCCGTCCGGCCGCTCTCTCGCTCTGTTCCGCGGCCCGCTCTGGCCGCGTTCCTGGCCCCCGCTGCTCTGCCTCGGCGCGCCTTGCGCCGCCTTGCCTTGCTTTCGGCTCCCTCCCCCGGCCGGCGCCGGCTGTGTGCGGCTCGGCCCCGCCCCTGGCCTTCCTGGCTTCCGCTCTCCCCCCTGCCTTGCCTTTGCCCTTCGGTCCCCCGCGTCCTTGCGGCGGGCTTCGGGGCTGGTGGGTTGCCCCCTGCCCCGGGCTCCCCGCCGTGCCCGCTCTGTCCGCGGGCCGCGCCGGGCCCCAGCCGGGCTCCTTCCGCGGTTCTTGGCCGCCCCGCCCCGCTCCGCCCCGGCGCGCCCCCGGGTTCCCCGGGCCCCTGGCTGGGTTTTGCCTCCCCCCCCTCCCGCGGCTGCCTCCGTTGGGTGCCTCGCCCGTGTGCCGCCGTCGGTTCCCTCGCCCTCTCCTCCCCCGCCGCGCCCTGTGCCGGTGGTTGGGGCCTTCTCCTGCGTGTCTGGGTTCCCGCCCCCCGCCTCCTCCGGGGCCGCCGCCCCTGCGGCCCGCCCTGCTGGCGGCCCTGCGCGCCCGCCTGCTGGCGCGCGCCCCGCCCCGTGGCGCGCGCTCCTCGGGCGCCGCGGCGGCCGCCGCGCCCCGTCCCGCGGCCCGCCCTGCTTGCCCGGCGCTCCGTGGGCCTCCCGTCCGGCCGCGCTCTCGCTCTGCTCCGCGCCGCCGCTCTGGCCGCGTTTCTGGCGCGCGGCTGCTCGGCCGGGGCTCGCCTTGCCCCGCCTTGCCTTGCTTTTCGGCTCCTCCCCCGGCCCGGAGCTGTCCTGCGCGCGGCCTGGGCGCGCCCCTGGTGCCTTCCTTGCCTCCGCTCCCCTCCTGCCTTGCCTTTGCCCCCGGTGCCCGGCTTGGTTGGGGCGCTTCGGGGCTGGTGGGTTGCCCCCTGCCCCGGCTTCCCGCCGTGCGCGCT
>NW_017197015.1:0-8260 GCF_001704415.2 Capra hircus
TGCCTTTCAGCGGACTTTCAGCCGAGGGTCAGAGGTGAGACAGCCCTGAAGCCTCGTGGAAAGCCTCGAGGGAAAGCCACAGATCCCTTGATCCACGCGAAGGGAAGCGTGACACTGCTGCTACAGCTTGGGAGGAAAGCGCACCTGCATGCCTCCACTCAGACGAGGACTGACTCCCCTGGGGAGACTCCAGAATTTCCCCAAGATCCATGTCATCCCTGGAGAGGAATCCTCAGGTTCCGGCACCGACTCCACACAAGGTCTTAGGCCCCGGTATCGACGGGAGAGGAATCCGAGAGGCCACCGAGCAACTTGTATGGGGACTGGCCTTTCCTGAGGCCACCACACCCGGTCCCTGAGGTCCCCGTCGTATGTCGAGAGCACCTGCTGTAACTGGAGAAAATCCAGGAGGTTCTGCCCTCCAGGCGAGATGAGGCCCATTTCCGCTGAGGCGTCTCGAGGCTAATCACACCTAACCTCTGGAACTTCCAAAGGGTCCTTCACACCCTTGCTACAACTCAAGAAGTTCCCCGACATACCCGTCTCCACTCGAGAGGAAGCACAACAGTCCGCCCACATCCAGAGGAGCCCCGTTTCCGCCTCCTAGCTTAAGAGGAGGGATTCTTTCCCTGCGTGGTGGGAAAGAATTCCCCGTGTTCCCGTCGCATCTCAAGAGGAGGAGATCTCCACAGGAAAGGCGAGAGGGACTCCAGGGTCTTGCCAGCATTCCAAGAGTCCCCCAGATGTCTAAGTCCATTCCAGAAGAACCTGTTTTCCCTGCACTGCCTCGAATTTCACGCCGAGGATCGACTCACACACCGTGGCACGTGGGACAGCCCTGTTGGAAAGCCTCGTGTGAAAGCCTCAATGGAAAGCGACAGATCCCTTGATCCACACGTCAGAAAGCGTGACACTGCTGCTACAGCTCGTGAGGAATTGGCAGGTGCATGCCCCCACATGAGATGAGGACTGAATCCCGTGGCAAGACTCCAGAAGTATGGAAAGACTCATGTCAGCACTGGAGAGGCATCCTCAGGGTCTGGCCCCGACTCCACACAAGGTCTTAGGCACCGGCATCGATGGGTGAGGAATCCCTAGAGGCCCCCTGGTAACTCGCATGGGGACTGGCCTTTCCTGAGGCCACCAGAGCGGGTCCCTGAGGTCCGCATCGTAACTCGAGAGCACCTGCCGCAACTGGGTAAAATCCAGGAGGTTCTCCCCCTCCAGGCGAGATGAGGCCCATTTCCCCTGAGGCCTATATGCTGTATGTAATTTCCACTGATATTTAGAGCTTCACATACCTGTTAATTAACGTGGCTACAAAGACAGGGCCATTGTCGGATTCTATACTGGTTGGAAACCCAAGTCTGGGAATTATTTCTCAAATCAGCGAGCTACTTCATTTTCTTTTTCAGATCAGGTAGGGAAGGCCTCTGCCCAACCGGAGAAGGTACCTACTATTCTAGTAAGTCATGATAACAGGTGACTGCCTTTGCTTCCCCGAAGGACACTCGCTTTCCCTGCATCCTGAGAACTCCACGTCTCAGCCAGTTGGAAAAGCGCTTCTTGGAGGTCATTATTCAGGGGCAACTTCCCCTGGAGCCCGGGGCCATAGGGAGCGGCTCCACACTCCCAGGGAAAGGCAGAGCCACAGCCACACATCTGTCCCATCCCCTTTGCTCTGTAGGAGAGCTCTAGTGAGCCTAGGTCTGTCAGGAAAATTCTTGGCTCCTATGGGGACACATTCTATGTGTGAAACTGCATCCAGGACCTAGGGGCCACAGGGCGCCTGTTTTCTCGGGGGCGGAGGGGTGGGGGGCCTGAAGCAGTGCGGCCCAGCAACAGCTTCCACATCCATCCAATTGCTCTTTTCTTACCTCTGATAGAACTAGCTTTGTTCCAGCCTTTGGCAATTTGGAGGCAAGCGGGCCCCACTTCCTCCCCAAGGAGGCATGGGACCTACTTTGAGTGGAAAGGCCCCTCACGGAGCTGAACCCAGGAAGGCACCCAGTCATGTCTGACACATTCCTGCATCCTGCTTCTTCATGAGCAATACCGCTATAAGCTAGGAATGTCTTTCCAAGGCTCAGAAAGGACAGGGGAGATGCATGGTGCTGCCTCTGGAATTTCGGTCCTCTGAGCAGACCTGGAGGTCTCCCCTTGAAGGAGCTAACCAGTTTCTTCCAAATACAGGCTTGCAAACACACACTGGGTGGCTGCCTCTTCTTCCCTGTAGGACGATCACTTTCCCCGCATCCTGTGAACTCTGCATCCAGCCTGCTGGAAAAGCGCTTCTTGGAGGTCATTTTTCAGGGACAATTTTCCCTGGAGCCCGGGGCCATAGGGAGGGCCCCATGCTCGCTGGAAAGGCAGAGTCACATCCACAGTCTGTTCTACCCCCTTTTGCCCTGTAGGAGAGCTCTAGTGAGCCTAGGTCTGTCAGGAAAATTCTTGGCTCCTATGGGGACACACCCTGTGTGTAACCTGCATATCGGACCTAGGGGCCACAGGGCGCCTGTTCCTCTCGGGGGGACCCTGAAGTGGTGCGGCCCAGCAACAGCCTGAACATCCATCCGATTGCTCTTTTCTTCCTTCTGATAGAGCTAGCTTTGCTTCTCGCTTTGGCATTTCGGAAGCCAGGGGGAGCCCCACCGCTGTTGTCCTGGGTCTATTGGAGGTACCGGGTCTATTGGACCCCAGCATGGCACCGACCCCCTCAGACACACTCCGCAGCCTCCTTCCCCATGGGCAGGACTGTTCTGACCTAGGAATGTGTTCCCAAGGCTCAGAAAATGCAGGGAGACACACGGCCCTGACTCTGGAACTGAGGCCGTTGGAGCAGGCCTGGAGGTCTGACGTCTGAGACGCCAAACACTTGCTGCAAGATACAGGTGTGAAAACACACTCTCTGGGGCTGCCTTTCCTTCCTCCAAGGAAGAGAGCTTTTCCAGTCTCCTCCGTGCTGAGTCATACAAGGCTGCAAAGGTCTGGCTTAGAGGGCATTTCTCAGCGGCAATGGCCCCTGAGGCCCTGCACCCAGGGAGGGATCCTACCCTCCCAGGGGAAGTCAAAGCAACCTCCAAACAGCTGTTCTCTCATGTTTCCTCTGCAGGAGGGAGCTAGTGAGCCCAGGTCTGTCTGGAACGTTCTTGGATCCTGCGGGGAAATCATCCTGGGAGCCCACCTGGATACCAGTCGTAGGGGCTAAAATTCGCATTTTCCTTCCTTGGAGCCCTAACGCAGTACAGCCTAGCAACTGCTTGAAAATCCATCCTGTTGCTGTTTTCTTCCCTCTGACAGAGCGAGCTTTGCTCCCATTTTGGGATTTCAGAAGCAAGGTGGTGGCCTGCAACTCCTTGCCTGGGGTCCATTGGAGGTGCAAGGTGCCCTCGACCAGGTGACCCCAGCATGACACCTGGCCCCCTCAGACACACTCCCGCCTGCTTCCCCATGGGCAGGGCTGCTCTCACTTAGAAATGTGTTTGCAAGGCCAGGAAACTGCAGGGAGACACAAGGCCCTGATTCTGGAATTGAGTCTGTTGGAACAGGCCTGCAGGTCTTCTGTCTAACAAGCCAAACACTTGCTGCAAGATACAGGCCTGAAAACACACTCTTGGGCTGCCTTTCCTTCCTCCAAGGAAGAGGTTTTCTCAGCCTCCTGTGGGCTGAGAGTCACACAGGGCTGAAAAGCACTTGCTGGGAGATTATTTTCATTGGCCATGGCCCCTGAGGCCCTGTGCTCAGGGAGGGCTCCCTCCTCCAGGGAAAGTCAAAGGAAGCTCCAAACGGCTGTTCAATCAAGTTTCTGAGAGAGTCATTGCCAAGGGCAGGTTTCTAAGAAGTTCAAGGGTCCCCAAGGAGAGAGGGGTCTAGAATTCTCAAGGAGGAAGAAAGGACAAACTGTTTTTCCCTCTACATTCCTGAGGATTATATAACAATCATGCATCCTTCTTGAGGACGGTCTCTGGAAAAAACCTTCTGGCTAATCCTGTTATCTTAAAATGTCAATTATGGGAGTAGGTCTAGTGAGTCTTTACAACCTCCAGACTTCTTTTGTTCGTTGTCATAACTTATTGGAGAGTATATAACTCCATTACTAACACTAGCAAGGGGGTACGCTTTCTGCCCCTTGTAATGTCTCTGTCAGAAGCTTTCTCTATCTCCTTTATCCTTTAATAAAACTCTATTGCACAAAAGCTCTGAGCAATCAAGCCTCGTCTTGGGCCTGGATTGAATTCTTCTCCTCCATAAGCCAAGAATCCCAGCATCTTTTCGTGGTTCAGCAACAATATGTCATTTCCTCTGCAGGAGAGAGCTAGTGAGCTTAGGTCTGTCTGGAACATTCTTGGATCCTGTGGGGAAAATATCCTGTGCACACATCTGGATACTGGCCTAGAGGCCAAAATTTGCATTTCTTTCCCGGGGAGCCCTAACGTGATGTGACTTAGCAACTGCTTGAAAATCCATCCCATTGCTGTTTTCCTCCTTCTGACAGAGCTAGCTTTGTTCCCTGCTTTGGGATGTCTCAACCGAAGGGCCGGTCCATAGCTACTCGCCTGGGGCCCATTGGATGTGCAAGGTGCCCTCGACTAGGTGACCCTAGCATGGCACTCAGCCCCCTCAGACACACTCCCGAGGCTTCTTTCTCATGGGAAGCACTGCTCCAACCTAGGAATGTGTCTGCAATGCTTGGAAAGTGCAGTGAGACACACAGCCCTGACTCTGCAATTGAGGCCCTCAGAGCAAGCCTGCAGCTCTGATGTCTGAGAAGCAAAACACTTGCTGCAAAGAGAGGCCTGAAAACACACTCTCTGTGGATGACTTTCCTTCCTCTAAGGAAGATAGTTTTCCCAGTCTCCTGCTTCCTGAATGTCACACAGCTGGAATGCGCTTGCTTGGAGGTCGTGATTCAGTGGCAATGACCCCTGAGGCCCTTTGCCCAGGGAGGGCTCCCACACTCACAGGCAAATCAAAGCAACTTCCAAGTGAGTCAGCTCTTCACATCAAGTGGCCAAAGTATTGGACTTTCAGGTTCAGTATTAGTCCTTCCAATGTATATTCAGACCTGATTTCCTTTAGGATGGAGTGGTTGTGTCTCCTTGTAGTCTAAGCGACCTACAAGCATCTTCTCCAACACCACAGTTTCAAAAGCATCCAATTTTCAGCTGTCACTTTCTTTATAGTACATCTTTCATATCCATCCATGACATATGGAAAAACCATAGCCTTGACTGGATGGATCTTTGTTGGCAAAGCAACGTCTCGGCTTTTTAATATGCTGTCTATTTTGGTCATCACTTTTCTTCCAAGTCATAAATATGTTTTAAGTTCATGGAGGCAGCCATCACCTGCAGTGATTTCCAAGCCCCCAAAAATAGTCTGCTGCTGTTTCCAATGTTTTCCCATCTATTTGCCATGAAGTGATGAGACTGGATGCAATGATTTTAGTTTCTGAATGCTGAGCTTTAAGCTAACTTTTTCACTCTCCTCTTTCACTTTCTTCAGGAGACTCTTTAGTTCTTCTTCACTTTCTGCCATAAGGGTGGTGTCATCTGCATATCTGAGATTCTTGATATTTCTCCCAGCAATCTGGATTCCAGCGTGTGCTTCCTCCAGCCCAGTGTTTCTCATGATGTACTCTGCATATAAGTTAAATAAGCAGGCTGACAATATACAGCCTTGACATATTCCTTTTCCTATTAGAACCAGTCTGTTGTTCCATGTCCAGTTCGAACTGTTTCTTCCTGACCTGCATACAGGTTTCTCAAGAGACAGGTCAGGTGGTCTGGTATTCCCATCTCTTTCAGAATTTTTCCCAGTTTTATTGTGATCCACACAGTCAAAGGCTTTGGCATAGTCAATAAAGCAGAAATAGATGTCTTTTTTTTCTGGAACTCTCTTGCTTTTTCAATGATCCAGTGGATGTTGGCAGTTTGATCTCTGGTTTCTCTGCATTTTTTAAATCCTCTTGAACATTTGGAAGTTCACAGTTCATGTGAACTTGGAGAATTTTGAGCATTACTTTACTAGTGTGTGAGATGAGTGCAATTGTGCAGCAGCTTGAATATTCTTTGTCATTGCCTTTCTTTGGGATTGGAATGAAAACTGACCTAATGACTAGATGTTTTCAATTGCATATGCTGAAAGAACTGGCTGTGCAGTTTTGAAGAAAAAAAATCATTTTAACCCATTTTCTCTGAAGTGCAAGGCATATCATGGCCATCCCTGAATCATAAAGTCACCTTTTCTTTATGTAGTCATAGTTTCATGCCTAAATTATAGGCCAACTCGTGCTCAAATGGACTCTGATGTCAGGGGCAGATCAACTAATAAAAAAGCTTGGATTGTCCCTCTGGAGGAAAGTGAGATCTTGGTCCCACGAGAAGAATCTGAAGGGTTAAGGGAACTTGCAAGAGTGGGGAAAGCTTAGTCCATCCAACATGTACCAAAATCTTAAATAAGGCTTATTTACTTTACCGAAGTAAAAAAACAGATGATGAAAACAATTATAAATCAATGAAAGGTAAAGAAATTCATAGTCTGTTATCAAAAATTGCATTCTAAGAAAACTTTGTTCTCTTAACCTAGAGAGGAGACTAAATTCCATCTGGTACCAGCTTACCAGAAGACAAACAAACAAACAAACAAATTATCGGTAAGCTTAAAAAAAGTATATTCCATATATCTTGAAGTAGCAGTATTTCTGCAAAGGCATCAGTGTGAAACCATAGAGGACATGGTTAAAACCTGATTAAATAGAAATTGACAATGTAATCTGGTCACTGCTGCGACTTGAAATGCTTTAATATGAACTGGAATTATAACTGACAGCATTTGACCAGGACATATCAGATTTTCACGGATGTCACATAATTTCTAGGATATCTATATTAGGAACTGAAGGAATCTTTGAACCTAGGAAAGAAAAAACAACAGTCTCAAAGGCCCTTGCTGAATCATCTATCAGCAAGGAATGTCTTTGCAAGGATCGCAAAGTGAAGGGAAATTACACCGACCTGCCTCTGCAACTTCGGTCCTCTGAGCAGATCTGGAGGTCTCCCTTTGTATAAGCTAACCTGTTCCTTCCAAATAGAGGTTTGCAACACAAAACAAGTGGCCGCCTATTCTTCCCCGAAGGAGGCTCTCTTCCCCACATCCTGCGAACTCCCTTTCCCAGCCTCCTGGAAAAGCGCTTCTTGCAGTTCCTTTCAGAAAATCCTATGGACGGAGAAGCCTGGTAGGCTGCAGTCCGTGGGGTCGCTGAGGGTCGGACACGACTGAGCGACTGCACTTTCATTTTCACTTTCATGCATTGGAGAAGGCAATGGCAACCCACTTACTGTTCTTGCCTGGAGAATCCCAGGGACGGGGGAGCCTAGTGGGCTACCGTCTATGGCGTCGCACAGAGTCGAACACGACTGAAGCAACTTAGCAGCAGCAGCAGCAGCAGTTCCTTTCTTAGGGCAGTTATCCCTGAGATTGGGACCTGGAAAGGCAGAGCCACCTCCACACACACGTCTTTTCTGTCCCCTTTCCTCTGGAGGAGAGCTCTAGTGAGCCTAGGTCTGTCAGGAAAATTCTTGGCTTTGACGGGATCACACCCGGTGTGTGAACCCTGCATACCCGACCTAGGGGCCACAGGGCACCTGTTTTTGCTCGAGTGGGTCCTGGAGGGGTGCAGCATAGCAAGAGCTTAAAAAATCCATCCAATTTGTCTTTTTTTTTTTTTTAACCTCGGAGAGAACGAGTTTGCTCCACCTCCACCCTTTGGCAGTGTGGAGGGAAGAGGGCACCAACCCTCTCCCAAAGGGACATAGGGCCTACCAGGAGAGAAAGGCCCCTTGAGGAGCTGAGCCCAGGTAGGCAGCCAGTGATGTCAAGCACACTCCCGCTGCTTGCTTCTTCATGGGCACTCCACGATCTGCTAGGAATGTCTTTGCAAGGATCTCAAAGGGAAGGGGAGATACATGGCCCTGTCTCTGGAACTTCAGTCCTCTGAGCAGATCTGGAGGTCTTGAGTTGTATAAGCAAACCTGTTCCTTCCAAATAGAGGCTTGCAAACACACCCCCGGTGGTTGCCTCTTCTTCCCCGAAGAAGTCTTTCTTTCCCCACATGCTGCGAACTCCCTGTCCCAACCTCCAAGAATAGCGCTTCTTGCCATTCCTTTCTTAGAGGCAGTTATCTCTGAGCTGGGGCCTGTAGGAGTAGCCCCACACTCACAGGGAAAGGCAAAGACTCCTCCATACATCTCTCTATCCC
>NW_017197016.1:0-8260 GCF_001704415.2 Capra hircus
TCTTCACGTGGATCAAAGGATCAGGGCTTTCGCTCGAGGCTTTCCCACTTAGGTTTTCCCCAGGAGGGCTCGCGCACGAGTGGCTGTCCCACGGTGCCACGTTTGGTGTGAGCGTCGATCGCTCCGCTTGCACAAGTCCGAGGAGTGCAGGGAAAACAGTGTTCCCTGGAATGAGCTGAAGATATCTGTGGACTCTGGAATGGTACACGACCCTGAGTTCCTCTCGCCTTTCCTGTGGAGAGCCCGCGGCTCCTCCTTGAGAATGCGACGGGAATGCCAGGAATTCGTTCCCGACACGCCAGGGGAAAGATCCCTTCTCTGGCAGCGTATGAGGGCAAAACGGGGCTCCTCTGGATGTGGACGGGAATCTCGTGCTTCCTCTCGAGTGCGAGGACGCGGTATGACCCGGCGGAACTTCGTTTGACGTTGCGAGTAAGGGTTTGAGGGAACCTTTGGAAATGCCTAGAGGGTTTTTAGGTCTGATTAGCGCTCGAAACGCCTCAGGTGAAATTTGGGCGGCCTCATTCTTGCCTGGAGGGGAGAACCTCCTGTATTTTTCTCGAGTTGCGGCAGGTGCTCCTCGCATCTTTTTTTACAAAGTAACCCCCCCCCCCCCCCGCTACGGGGACCCTATTGACCCTCTCCTGGTGGCCTGAGGAAAGGCCAGTCCCCATTGCCGAGTTGCTCGCTGGCGCCTCGTCGGGTTTCCCGCTCCTGTGCGATGCCGGGCCTAAGTACCTTGTGTGGAGTTGTGCCGGAACCTGAGGATTCCTCTCCATGCTGACATGGAGTGCTTGGGTACTTCCGGAGACTCACCCATGGGCGTCAAGTCCTTGTCTCGAGTGCTGGCTTGCATTCACCGCAGTGCGTCTTTCCTCCCGAGCCTGTAGTGCAGTGTGCACGCTTCCCGTACGCGTGGATTAAGGGATCAGCGTCTTTTCCCGTAAGAGGCTTTCCCGCAAGGCTTTCGCCACGAGCTTACGCCACAGGCTGTCGCCACGTGCCTACCGTCGGCGTGTGAGTGGATCGCTCGGCTTGAAAGTCGAAGCAGGGCAGGGAAAACAGGTTTGCTCTGGATGGCACTGAGACAGTCTGGGAGGACTCTCTGGAATGGTGGCTGCACGCCTGGAGTTCTCTCTGCCTTTCCTGTGGAGCAGCGCCTCCTCTTGAGAATGAGACCGGGAACCCAGGGAATTCTTTGCCCGACCACGCAGGCGAAAGGATCCCTCCTTTCGAGATAGGAGCGCGGAACGGGCCTCCTCTGGATGTGGGCGGGACTCTCGGTGGCTTCCTCTCGAGCTTGTAGAAGGTTATCGGGGAATTTCTTGGCGTTGGCAGCAAAGGGTGTGAAGGACCGTTTAGGAAGGTTCTCCAGTGTTAGATATGATTAGCCTCGAGAAAAAAAACGCGACTCAGCCGGAAATGGCCCTCATTCGCTCGAGGGGGTGGGAGAACCTCCTGCAGTTTTTCGAGTTGCGGCAGTGCTGCTCGATCTAACGACGGGACCGTCAGGGACCCGCGCTCTGGTGGCCTCAGGAAGGGCCCAGTCGCTGCGAGTTTGCTCCCGGGGCCTCTCCGGGATTCCTCTCCCGTCGATGCCGGGGCCTAAGACCCTTGTGTGCATCAGTGGCTGAACCTGAGGGATTGCTCTCAGTGCCAGACAATGGATCTTTGGGGTTATTCTTGGATCTCCCCAGGGGTCAGTCCTCGTCGTCCATTGCGGGCATGCAGGTAGGATTTCCTTCGCGGCTGTAGCATAGGTAGTGTCACGCCATCGCTTTAGCGTGGATCAAGGATCTGTGGCTTTTCCCTATAGGCCTTTCCCACGAGGCTTTCCAGCGAGGCTTTCCCGCACAGGGCTGTCACAGCGTGGCCACCGTGGTGTGAGTCGATCCTCGCTTGAAATTCGAGGCCAGGCAGGAAACATGCGACTGCAGACATGCTGGGGGGACTCTGGGAATGGTGGCACGACCCTGGAGTTCCTCTGCGCCTTTCCTGTGGAGAGCGGGCCTCCTCTCTGAGATGCGACGGGTAAGCGAGGGAATTCTTCTCCCACCAGCAGGGAAAGGATCACTCCTTTCGAGCTAGAGGCCGGAAAAGGGCTCCTCTGGATGTGTGCGTACTCTCGTGCATCATTTGAGGGAGACGCGTGTATGCGGGCGACTTCTTGAGTTGCACAAAAAACCAAGTTGTGTAAATCAAGTGTGAAGGACCTTTGAAAGTTCCAGAGGTTAGATGTGATTAGCCTCGAGATGCCTCCAGCGGAAAAGGGCCTCATCTGGCCTGGAGGGGAGAACCTCCTGGATTTTCTCGAGTTTCGGCAAGTGCTCTCCGACTTATGACGAGGACCTCAGGGACCCGCTCTGTGGCCTCAGGAAAGGCCAGTCCCCATCCGAGTTGCTCTGGGGCCTCTCGGGATTCCTCTCCCGTCGATGCCGGGGCCTAAGATCTTGTGTGGAGTTGGTGCCAGGAACCTGAGGATTCCTCTCCAGTGCTGACATGGATCTTGGGGGTAACGTCTGGAGTCTCCCCAGCGGGAGTCAGTCCTCGTCTCGAGTGGTGGCATGCACGTGCGCTTTCCTCCCGAGTCTGTAGCAGCAGTGTCACTGCTTCTCCTTCGCGTGGATCAAGGGATCAGCGTGCTTTCCCTCGAGGCTTTCCCACTGAGGCTTTCCACAAGGCTTCCCACAGAGGCTGTCCACGTGCCACCGTGGTGTGAGTCGATACCTCGGCTTGAAAGTCGAGGCTAGTGCAGGGAAAACAGGTTTCCCTGGAATGGACTGAGACATCTGGTGGTCTCTGTGAATGGTGGCACGACCCTGGAGTTCCTCTCGCCTTTCCTGTGGAGAGCGCCTCCTCTTGAGATGCAGACGGGAACGCCAGGGAATTCTTTCCCGACCACGCAGGGAAAGGATCCCTTCTCTCGATCTAGGAGGCGGAAACAGGGGCTCCTCTGGATAGTGGCGGGACTCTCGTGCTTCCTCTCGAGTGGAGACGGTTATGTCGGGGAACTTCTTGAGTTGCAGCAAGGGTGTGACGGACCCTTTGGAAATTCCAAGATGTTAGATGTGATTAGCCTAGAGACACCGCCTCAGGTGGAAATGGGCCTCATCTTCGCCTGGAGGGGAGAACCTCCTGGATTTTCTCGAGTTGCGGCAGGTGCTCTCGACTTACAATGGGGACCTCAGGGACCCGCTCTGGTGGCCTCACGAAAGGCCAGTCCCCATGACGAGTTGATGTGGGGCCTCTCGGGATCCTTTCCCGTCGA
Source organism: Capra hircus (assembly GCF_001704415.2). NCBI lineage: Eukaryota > Metazoa > Chordata > Mammalia > Artiodactyla > Bovidae > Capra > Capra hircus. Next base: position 3,269 of record NW_017197016.1, read on the forward strand.
TGCCAGGGCCTAAGACCCTTGTGTGGAGTCGGTGCGGAATCCTGAGGATTTCCTCTCCAGTGCTGACATGGATCTTGGGGTACTTCTGGAGTCTCCCCAGGGAGTCAGTCCTCGTCTCGAGTGGTGGCATGCACGTGCCCTTTCCCCCGAGCAGTAGCATGCAGTGTCACGCTTCCCTTTGCGTGGATTAAGGGATGTGTGCTTTCCCTCGAGGCTTTCCCACGAGGCTTCTCCCACGAGACTATCCCACAAGGCTGTCCCACGTGCCACCGTGGTGTGAGTCGATCCTCGGCTTGAAAGTCGAGGCAGTGCAGGGAAAACAGGTTTCCCTGGAATGGACTGGAGACATCTGGGGGACTCATGGGAATGGTGGCACGCACCCTGGAGTTCCTCTCGCCTTTCCTGTGGAGAGTGCCTCTTCTTGAGTTGCAGACGGGAACGCGGGGAATTCTTTCCCGACCACGATGGGAAAGGATCCCTCCTCTCGAGCTTGGAGGCGGAAATGGGGCCTCCTTTGGATGTGGGGGGAACTCTCGTGCTTCCTCTCGAGTTGGAGCCGGGTTAGTCGGGGAACTTCTTGAGTTGCAGCAAGGGTGTGAATGGACCCTTCGGAAGTTCCAGAGTTAGGTGTGATTATCCTCGAGACGCCTCAGCGGAAATGGGCCTCATCTCGCCTGGAGGGGAGAACCTCCTGATTGTCTCGAGTTGCGGCACGTGCTCTCGACTACGACGGACCTAATGGGACCTCAGGGAGCTCAGAAAGGCCAGTCCAGAGTGAGCATCTGGGGACTGGCCTTTCCTGAGGCCACCAGAGCGGGTCCCTGAGGTCCCCGTCGTAGAGTCGAGAGCACCTGCCGCAACTCGAGACAATCCAGGAGGTTCTCCCCTCCAGGCGAGATGAGGCCCATTTCCGCTGAGGCGTCTCGAGGATAATCACACCTAACCTCTGGAACTTCCGAAGGGTCATTCACACCCTTGCTGCAACTCAAGAAATTCCCCGACATACCCGGCTCCAATTGAGAGGAAGCACGAGAGTTCCCCCCACATCCAAAGGAGCCCATTTCCGCCTCCAAGCTCGAGAGGAGGGATCCTTTCCCATCGTGGTCGGGAATGAATTCCCCGCGTTCCTGTCGCAACTCAAGAAGAGGCACTCTCCACAGGAAAGGCGAGAGGAACTCCAGGGTCGTGCCACCATTCCCATAGTCCCCCAGATGTCCCAGTCCATTCCAGGGAAACCTGTTTTCCCTGCACTGCCTCGACTTTCAAGCCGAGGATCGACTCACACCACGGTGGCACGTGGGACAGCCTTGTGGGATAGTCTCGTGGGAGAGCCTCGTGGGAAAGCCTCGAGGGAAAGCCACACATCCCTAGATCCACGCAAAGGGAAGCGTGACACTGCTGCTACTGCTCGGGGGGAAAGGGCACGTGCATGCCCCCACTCGAGACGAGGACTGACTCCCCTGGGGAGACTCCAGAAGTACCCCAAGATCCATGTCAGCACTGGAGAGGAATCCTCAGGATCCGACACCGACTCCACACAGGGTCTTAGGCCCTGGCATCGACGGGAAAGGGTTCCCGAGAGGCCCCACATCAACTCTCATGGGGACTGGCCTTTCGTGAGGCCACCAGAGCGGGTCCCTGAGGTCCCCATCGTAAGTCGAGAGCACCTGCCGCAACTCGAGAAAATCCAGGAGGTTCTCCCCTCCAGGCGAAATGAGACCCATTTCCACTGCGGGTGTCTCTAGGCTAATCACATCTAACATTTGGAACTTCAAAAGGGTCCGTCACACCCTTGCTGCAACTCAAGAAGTTCCCCGACATAACCGTCTCCACTCGAGAGGAAGCACGAGAGTCCCGCCAATATCCAGAGGAGCCCTGTTTCCGCCTCCTAGATCGAGAGAAGGGATCCTTTCCCTGCGTGGTCGGGAAAGAATTCCCTGGGTTCCCGTCTCATCTCAAGAGGAGGCGCTCTCCACAGGAAAGGCGAGAGGAACTCCAGGGTCGTGCCACATTCACAGAGACCACCAGATGTCTCAGTCCATTCCAGGGAAACCTGTTTTCCCTGCACTACCTCGACTTTCAAGCCGAGTATCGACTCACACCACGGTGGCACGTGGGACAGCTCTGTGGGAAAGCCTTGTGGGAAAGCCTCGTGGGAAAGCCTCGAGGGAAAGCCACAGCTCCCTTGATCCACGCGAAGGGAAGCGTGACACTGCTGCTACAGCTTCGGGAGGAAAGCGCACGTGCATGTCCCCACTCGAGACGAGGACTGACTCCCCGTGGGGAGAACCAGAAGTACCCCAAGATCCATGTCAGCACTGGAGAGGAATCCTCAGGTTCCGGCACCGAACTCCACACAAGGTCTTAGGCCCCGCATCGACGGGAGAGGGAATCCCGAGAGGCCCCCGAGCAACACGCATGGGGACTGGCCTTTCCTGAGGCCAACAGAGCGGGTCCCTGAGGTCCTCGTCATAAGTCGAGAGCACTTGCCGAAACTCGAGAAAATCCAGGAGGTTCTCCCCTCCAGGCCAGATGAGGCCCATTTCCGCTGAGGCATCTCGAGGCTAATCACATCTAACCTCTGGAACTTTCAAAGGGTCCTTCACACCACTTGCTGCAACTCAAGAAGTTCCCCGACATACCCGTCTCCACTCAAAATGAAGCACGAGAGTACCGCCCACATCCAGAGGAGCCCCTTTTCCGCCTCCTAGCTCGAAGGAGTGATCCTTTCCCTGCGTGGTGGGGGAAAGAATTCCCCGCGTTCCCGTCGCATCTCAAGAGGAGGCGCTCTCCACAGGAAAGGCGAGAGGAACTCCAGGGTCGTGCCACCATTCCCAGAGTCCCCCAGATGTCTCAGTCCATGTTTTCCCTGCACTGCCTCGAATTTCAAGCGAGGATCGACTCACACCACGGTGGCACGTGGGACAGCCCTGTGGGAAAGCTCGTGGGAAAGCCTCGTGGGAAAGCCTATAGGGAAAGCCACAGATCCCTTGATCCACGTAAAGGGATGCGTGACACTCCTGCTACAGCTCGGGAGGAAATCCTACCTGCATGCCCCCAATGGAGACGAGGACTGACGCCCCTGGGGAGACTCCAGAAGTACCCCAAGATCCATGTCGGCACTGGAGAGGAATCCTCAGGTTCACGCACTGACTCCACACAAGGTCTTAGGCCCCGGCATCGACGGGAGAGGAATCCCGAGAGGCCCCCGAGCAACTCGCACGGGGACTGGCCTTTCCTGAGGCCACCAGAGCGGGTCCCTGAGGTCCCCGTCGTAGATCGAGAGCACCTGCCGCAACTCGAAAAAATGCAGGAGGTTCTCCCCTCCAGGCGAGATGAGGCCCATTTCCGCTGAGGCGTCTCGAGGCTAATCATATCTAACATCTGGAACTTCCTAACGGTCCTTCACACCCTTGCTGCAACCCAAGAAATTCCCCGACTAACCCGTCTACACTCGAGAGGAAGCACGAGAGTCCCGCCCACATCCAGAGGAGGCCCGTTTCCGCCTCCTATCTCGAGAGGAGGGATCCTTTCCCTGCGTGGTCGGGAAAGAATTCCCTGGGTTCCCGTCTCATCTCAAGAGGAGGCGCTCTCCACAGGAAAGGCGAGAGGAACTCCAGGGTGCAGCCACCATTCCCAGAGTCCCCCAGATGTCTCAGTCCATTCCAGAGAAACCTGTTTTCCCTGCCACTGCCTCGACTTTCAAGCCGAGGATCCACTCACACCACGGAGGCACGTGGGACAGCCCTGTGGGTAAGCCTCGTGGGAAAGCCTCGTGGGAAAGCCTCTAGGGAAAGACGCTGATCCCTTAATCCACGCGACGGGAAGCGTGACACTGCAGCTACAGGCTCGGGAGGAAAGCGCACGTGAATGCCACCACTCGAGACAAGGACTGACCCCGATGGGGAGTCTCCGGAAGTACCCCAAGATCCATGTCAGCACTGGAGAGGAATCCTCAGGTTCCGGCACCAACTCCACACAAGGTCTTAGGCCCCGGCATCGACAGGAGAGGAAACCCGAGAGGCCCAGGAGCAACTCGGATGGGGACTGGCCTTTCCTCAGGCCACCAGAGAGGGTCAATGAGGTCCCCGTTGTAAATCGAGAGCACCTGCCGCAACTCGAGAAAATACAGGAGGTTCTCCCCTCCAGGCAAGATGAGGCCCATTTCACCTGAGGCGTTTCGAGGCTAATCACACCTAACCTCTGGAATTTCCAAAGGTTCCCTCAAACCCTTACTGCAACTCAAGAAGTTCCCCGTCATACCCGTCTCCACTCGAGAGGAAGCACGAGATTCCCGTCCACATCCAGAGGAGCCCCGTTTTGCCCCTCATAGCTCGAGAGAAGGGATCCTTTCCCTGCGTGGTCGGGAACGAATTCCTGGCGTTCCCGTCGCATCTCAAGAGGAGGCCGCTTCTCCACAGGAAAGGCGAGAGGAACTCCAGGGTCGTGCTACCATTCCCAGAGTCCCCCAGATATCTCAGTCCATTCCAGGGAAACCTGTTTTCCCTGCACTGCCTCGACTTTCAAGCCGAGATCGACTCACACCACGGTGGGCACGTGGGACAGCCCTGTGGGAAGCCTCCTGGGAAAACCTAGTGGGAAAGCCTCGAGGAAAGCCCCTGATCCCTTGATCCACGTGAAGAGAAGCATGACACTGCTGCTAGAGCTCGGAGGAAAGCGCACGTGCATGCACCCACTCGAGACGAGGACTGACTCCCCTGGGGAGACTCCAGACGTACCCCAAGATCCATGTCAGCACTGGAGAGGAATCCTCAGGTTCTGGCACCCAACTCCACACAAGATCTTAGACCCCGGCATCGACGGGAGAGGAATCCCGAGAGGCCCCGAGCAACACGCATGGGGACTGGCCTTTCCTGAGGCCAACAGAGCGGGTCCCTGAGGTCCTCGTCATAAGTCGAGAGCACTTGCCGAAACTCGAGAAAATCCAGAGAGGTTCTCCCTCCAGGCCAGATGAGGCCCATTTCCGCTGAG
>NW_017197017.1:0-8260 GCF_001704415.2 Capra hircus
TCTGGAGCTAGGAGGCGGAAATGGGGCCCTCTGGATGTGGGCGGGCTCTCGTGCTTCTCTCGAGTGAGACGGGTATGTTGGGAACTTCTTGAGTTGGCAGCAAGGGTGTGAAGGTCCCTTTGGAAGTTCCAGAGCTTAGGTGTGATTCCTAGAGACGCCTCAGCAGAAATGGGCCTCATCTCGCCTGGAGGGGAGAACCTCCTGAATTTTCTCAAGTTGTGGCAGATGCTCTCGACTTACGAAGGGGACCTGATGGACCCGCGCTGGTGGCCTCATGAAAGGCCAGTCCCCATGGGAGTTGCTCGGGGGCCTCTCGGGATTCCTCTTCCCTCGATGCCGGGGCCTAAGATCTTGTGTGGAGTCGGTGCTGGAACCTGAGGATTCCTCTCCAGTGCTGACATGGATCTTGGGGTACTTCTGGAGTCTCCCAGGGGAGTCAGTCCTCGTCTCGAGTGGGGTGCATGCACGTGCGCTCCCTGCAGGAGTGTCACGCTTGCTTCTTGTGGATCAAGGGATCAGTGCTTTACCTCGAGGCTTTCCCATGAGGCTTTCCACGAGGCTTTCCCACAGGGCTGTCCCACGTGCCACCGTTGTATGAGTCGATCCTCGGCTTGAAAGTCGAGCAGTGCAGGGAAAACTGGTTTCCCTGTCTTGGACTGAGCTCTCTGGGAATGGTGGTGACCCTGGAGTTCCTCTCGCCTTTCCTGTGGAGAGTGTCTCCCTCTTGAGATGCGACGGGGAAGGAATACCAGGATAACCCGAGGGAAGGATCCCTCCTCTGGAACTATGAGGCGGAAACGGGGCTCCTCTGGACGTGGGCGGGACTCTCGTGCTTCCTGTCGAGGGGAAACGGGTATGTCGAGGAACTTCTTGAGTTGCAGCAAGGGTGTGAAAGACGCTTTGGAAGTTCCAGAGGTTAGGTGTGATTAGTCTCGAGACGCCTCAGCACAAATGGGCCTCATGTCGCCTGAAGGGAGAACCTCCTGAATTTTCGCGAGAGTTGCGGCAGGTGCTGTGGACTTAAGACGGGGTCCTCAGGGACCCGCTCTGGTGGCCTCAGGAAAGGCCAGTCACCATGCGAGTTGCTCGGAGGCCTCTCGGGATTCCCCTCCGGAGATGCAGGCGCCTAAGATCTTGTGTGGAGTCGGTGCCGTAACCTGAGGATTTCTCTCCAGTGCTGACATGGACCTCGGGGTACTTCTGGAGTCTCCCCAGGGGAGTCAGTCCTCGTCTCGAGTGAGGGCATGCACGTGCGCTTTCCTCCCGAGCTGTAGCAGAAGTGTCATGCTTCCTTTCGCTTGGATCAAGGGATCTGTGGCTTTCCCTCTCGAGGCTTTCCCACGAGGCTTTCCCACAGGGTTGTCCCACGTGCCTCCGTGGTGTGAGTCGATCCTCGGCTTGAAAGTCGAGGCAGTGCAGGGAAAACTGGTTTCCCTGGAATGGACTGAGACATCTGGGGGACTCTGTGTATGGTGGCTCGACCCTGGAGTTCCTCTCGCCTTTCCTGTGGAGAGCGCCTCCTCTTGAGATGCGATGGAAACGCCGGGAATTCTTTCCCGAACACGCAGGGAAAGGATCCCTCTTCTGGAGCTAGGAGGCGGAAACGGGGCTCCTCTGGATGTGGGAGGAACTCTCGTGCTTCCTTTCCAGTGGAGACGGGTATGTCGGGGAACGTCTTGAGTTGCAGCAAGGGTGTGAAGGACCCCTTGGAAGTTCCAGATGTTAGGTGTTATTAGGCTCGAGACGCCTCAGCGGAAGTGGGCCTCATCTCGCCTGGAAGGGAGAACCTCCTGGATTTTCTCGAGTTGCAGCAGGTGCTCTCGACTTACGACGGGGACCTCAGGGACCCGCTCTGGTGGCCTCAGGAAAGGCCAGTCCCATGCGAGTTGCTTGCGGGCCTCTCAGGATTCCTCTCCCGTCGTTGCCGGGCCTAAAATCTTGTGCGGAGTCAGTGCCGGAACCTGAGGATTCCTCTCCACTGCTGACGTGGATCTTGGGGTACTTCTGGAGTCTCCCCAGGGGAGTCAGTCCTCGTCTCGAGTCAGGGCATGCACCGGCGCTTTCCTCCGAACAGTAGCAGCTGTGTCATGCTTCCCTTCGCATGGATCAAGGGATCTGTGGCTTACCCTCGAAGCTTTCCCACGACGCTTTCCCACAGGGCTGTCCCACGTGCCACCGTGGTGTGACTCGATCCTCGGCTTGAAAGTCGAGGCGGAGTGCAGGGAAAACAGGTTTCCCTGGAATGGACTGAGACATCTGGGGACGCTGGGAATGGTGGCACGGACCCTGGAGTTCCTCTCGCTTTTCCTGTCGAGAGGGCGTCCACTTGAGATGCGACGGGGAACACGGGGAATTCTTTCCCCACCACCAGGAAAAGGATCCCTACTCTCGGAGCTATGAGACGGAAACGGGGGATCCTCTGGATGTGGGCGGGACTCTCGTGCTTCCTCTCGAGTGGAGACGGGTATGTCGGGGAACTTCTTGAGTGGCAGCAAGGGTGTGAAGGACCTTTGGAATTTCCCGATGTTAGATGTGACTAGCCTCGAGAGTCCTCAGCGGAAATGGGCCTCATCTCGCCTGGGAGGGAGAAACTCCTGGATTTTCTCGAGTTGCTTCAGGTTTCTCGACTTACGACGGGACCTCAGGGACCCGCTCTGGTGGCCTCAGGAAAGGCCAGTCCCATGCGTGTTGCTCGGGGGCCTCTCGGGATTCCTCTCCCGTCGATGCCGGGGAATAAGACCTTGTGTGGAGTCGGTGCCGGAACCTGAGGATTCCTCTCCAGTGCTGACATGGATCTTGGGGTACTTCTGGAGTCTCCCAAGGGAGTCAGTCCTCGTCTCGATGTGGGGCATGCACGTGCGGCTTTCCTCACGAGCTGTAGCTGCAGTTTCACGCTTCCGTTTTGCGTGGATCAAGGGATCTGTGGCTTTCCCTCGAGGCTTTCCCAGGAGGCTTTCCCACGAGGCTTTCCCACAGGGCTGTCCCACGTGCCACCGTTGTGTGAGTCGATCCTCCGGCTTGAAGGTAAAGGCAGCGCAGGGAAAACAGGTTCCCTGGAATGGACTGAGACATCTGGGGAACTCTGGGAATGGTGGCACGACCCTGGAGTTCCTCAGGCCTTTCCTGTGGAGAGTGCCTCCTCTTGAGATGCGACGGGAACACCGGGAATTCTTTCCCGACCACGCAGGGAAAGGATCCCTCGTTTCGAGCTAGGAGGCAGAAACGGGGCTCCTCTGGAAGTGGGACGGACTCTCGTGCTACCTCTTCAGTGGAGACGGGTATATCAGGGAACTTCTTGAGTTGCAGCAAGGGTGTGAAGGACCCTTTGGAAGTTCCAGATATTAGATGTGATTAGCCTCAAGTCGCCTCAGCGGAAATGGGCCTCATCTCGCCTGGAGGGGAGAACCTCCTGGATTTTCTCGAGTTGCGGCAGGTGCTCTCGACTTACGACGGGGACCTCAGGGACCCGCTCTGGTGGCCTCAGGAAAGGCCAGTCCCCATGCGAGTTTCTCGGGGGCCTCTCGGGATTCCTCTCCCGTCGATGCCGGGGCCTAAGATCTTGTGTGGACTCGGTGCCGGAATCTGAGGATTCCTCTCCAGTGCTGACATGGATCTTGGGTACTTCTGGACTCTCCCGAGAAGAGTCAGTCCTCGTCTCGAGTGGGGACATGCACGTGCGCTTTCCTCCCGAGCTGTAGCAGCAGTGTCACGCTTCCCTTTGCTTGGATAAAGGGATCTGTGGCTTTCCCTCGAGGCTTTCCCACGAGCTTTCCCACGAGGCTTTCCCACAGGGCTGTCCCAAGTGCCACCGTGGTGTGAGTCGATCCTCGGCTTGAAAGTCAAGGCCAGTGTAGGGAAAACAGGTTTCCCTGGAATGGACTGAGATATCTGGGGGACTCTGGGAATGGTTGCACGACCCTGGTGTTCCTCTCGCCTTTTCTGTGGAGAGCGCCTCCTCTTGAGATGCGACGGAAACGCCGGGAATTCCTTCCCGACCACGCAGGGAAAGGATCCCTCCTCTCGAGCTAGGAGGCGGAAACGGCGCTCCTCTGGATGTGGGCGGAACTCTCGTGCTTGCTCTCGAGGGAGACGGGTATTTCGGGTAACTTCTTGAGTTGCATCAAGGGTGTGAAGGACCCTTTGGAAGTTCCAGAGGTTAGGTGTGATTAGCCTCGAGAAGCCTCAGCGCAAATGGGCCTCATCTCGCCTGGAGGGGAAGAACCTCCTGGATTTTCACGAGTTTGGCAGGTGCTCTCGACTTAAGATGGGGACCTCAGGGACCCGCTCTGGTGGCCTCAGGAAAGGCCAGTCCCCATGCGAGTTGCTTGAGGGCCTCTCGGGAATCCTCTCCCTTCGATGCCCGGGCCTAAGACCTTGTGTGGAGTAGGTGCCGGAACCTGAGGATTCCTCTCCAGTGCTGACATGGATCTTGGGGTACTTCCGGAGTCTCCCCAGGGAAGTCAGTCCTCGTCTCGCGTGGGGGCATGCACGTGCGCTTTCCTCCCGAGCTGTAGCAGCAGTGTCACTCTTCCCTTCGCGGTGGATCAAGGGATCTGTGGCTTTCCCGCGGGCTTTCCCACAGGGATGTCCCACGTGCCACAGTCGTGTGAGTCGATCCTCGGCTTGAAAGTAGAGGCAGTGCAGGGAAAACAGGTTTCCCTGGGAATGCACTGAGACATCTGCGGGACTCTGGGAATGGTGGCACGGACCCTGGAGTTCCTCTCGCATTTTCTGTGGGAGAGCGCCTCCTCTTGAAATGCGACGGGAACGCCGGGAATTCTTTCCAGACCACGCAGGGAAAGGATCCCTCCTCTCGAGCAAGGAGGCGGACACGGGGCTCCTCTGGATGTGGGCGGGACTCTCGTGCTTCCTCTCGAGTGGGAGACGGGTTATGTCGGGGAACTTCTTGAGTTGCAGCAAGGGTGTGAAGGACCCTTTGGAAGTTCCAGAGGTTAGATGTGATTAGCCTCCAGACGTCTCAGCAGAAATGGGCCTCATCTCGCCTGGAGGGGCGAACCTCCTGGATTTTCTCGAGTTGCGGCAGGTGGCTCTCGTCTTACGACAGGGACGTCAGAACCCGCTCTGGTGGCCTCAGGAAAGGCCAGTCCCCATGCGAGTTGCTCGGGGGCCTCTCGGCGATTCCTCTCCCGTAGATGCTGGGGCCTAAGACCTTGTGTGGAGACGGTGCCGGAACCTGAGTATTCCTCTCCAGTGCTGGCATGGATCTTGGGGTACTTCTGGAGTCTCCCCAGGGGGAGTCAGTCCTCGTCTCGTGTGGGGGCATGCACGTACGCTTTCCTCCCGAGCTGTAGCAGCAGTGTCTCGCTTCCCTTCACGTGGATCAAGGGATCAGTGGCTTTCCCTCGAGCCTTTCCCAGGAGGCTTTCCCACGAGGCTTTCCCATAGGGCTGTCCCACGTGCCACCGTGGTGTGAGTCGATCCTCGGCTTGAAAGTCGAAACAGTGCAGGGAAAACAGGTTTCCCTGGAATGGACTGAGATATCTGGAGGACTCTGGGAATGGTGGCACAACCCTGGAGTTCCTCACGCCTTTCCTGTGGAGAGTGCCTCCTCTTGAGATGCGACGACCGCCGGGAATTCTTTCCCGACCACGCAGGGAAAGGAACCCGTCTCTCGAGCAAGGAGGCGGAAACGGGTCTCCTCTGGATGTGGGCGGGACTCTCGTGCTTCATCTTGAGTGGAGTCGGGTATGCGGGGAACTTCTTGAGTTGTAGCAAGGGTGAGAAGGACCCTTTGGAAGTTCCAGAAGTTAGGTGTGATTAGCCTCTAGAAGCCTCATCGGAAATGGGCCTCATCTCCCCTGGAGGGAGAACCTCCTGGATTTTCTCGAGTTGCGGCAGGTGCTCTCGACTTACGACGGGGACCTCAGGGACATGCTCTGGTGGCCTCAGGAAAGGCCAAACCCCATGTGAGTTGCTCAGGGGCCTCTCGGGATTCCTCTCCCGTCGATGCCGGTGCTTAAGACCATGTGTGGAATTGGTTTCGGAACCTGAGGATTACTCTCCAGTGCTGACATGGATCTTGGGGAACTTCTGGAGCCTACCCAGGGGACTCAGTCCTTGTCTCGAGTTGCGGCATCCACGTGAGATTTGCTCCCGAGCTGAAGCAGCAGTGTCACGCTTCCCTTAGCGTGGATCAAGGGATCTGTGGCTTTCCCTCGAGGCTTTCCCACGAGCTTTCCCACAGGGCTGTCCCACGTGCCACCGTGGTGTGAGTCGATCCTCGGCTTGAAAGTCGAGGCAGTGCAGGGAAAACAGGTTTCCCTGGAATGGACTGAGACATCAGGGCGACTCTGGGAATGGTGGCATGACCCTGGAGTTCCTCTCGCCTTTCCTGTGGAGAGCGCCTCCTCTTGAGATGCGACGGGAACGCTGGGAATCTTTCCCCACCTCGCAGGGAAAGGATCCCTCCTCTTGAGCTAGGAGGCGGAAACGGGGCTCCTCTGGATGTGGCCGGGATTCTCGTGCTTTTTCTCGAGAGGAGACGGGTATGTCGGGGAACTTCTTGAGTTGCAGCAAGGGTGTGAAGGACGCTTTGGAAGTTCCAGACGTTAGATGTGATTAGCCTTGAGACGCCTCAGCGGAAATGGGCCTCATCTCGCCTGGAGGGGAGAACCTCCTCGACTTTCTCTAGTTGCGGCAGGTGCTTTCGACTTACGATGGGGACCTCAGAGACCCGCTCTGGTTGCCTCAGGAGAGGCCAGTCCCCATGCGAGTTGCTCGGGGCCTCTCGGGATTCCTCTCCCCTCGATGCCGGGGCCTAAGACCTTGAGTGGAGTCGGTGCCGAAACCTGTGGATTCCTCTCCAGTGCTGACATGGATCTTGGGGTACTTCTGGAGTCTCCCCAGGGGAGTCAGTCCTCGTCTCGAGTGGGGACATGCACGTGCTCTTTCCTCCCCGAGCTGTAGCAGCAGTGTCACGCTTCCCTTCGCGTGATCAAGGCATCAGGGGCTTTCCCTTGAGGCTTTCCCACAGGACTGTCCCACGTGCCACCGTGGTGTGAGTCGATCTCGGCTTGAAAGTCGACGCAGTGCAGGGAAAACAAGTTTCCCTGGAATGGACTGAGATATCTGGAGGACTCTGGGAATGGTGGCACGACCTTGGAGTTCCTCTCGCCTTTCCTGTGGAGAGTGCCTCCTCTTGAGATGCGACAGGAACGCCGGGAATTCTTTCCCGACCACGCAGCGAAAGGAACCTGTCTCTCGAGCAAGGAGGCGGAAACGGGGCTCCTCTGGATGTGGGCGGGACTCTCGTGCTTCCTCTCGAGTGGAGACAGGTATGTCGGGCAACTTCTTGAGTTGCAGCAAGGGTGTGAAGGACCCTTTGGAAGTTCCAGATGTTAGGTGTGATTAGCCTCGAGACGCCTCAGCGGAAATGGCCTCATCTCGCCTGGAGGGGAGAACCTCGTGTATTTTCTCGAGTTGGGGGCAGGTGCTCTCGACTTACGACGGGGACCTCAGGGACCTGCTCTGGTGGCCTCAGGAAAGGCCAATCCCCATGCGAGTTGCTCAGGGGCCTCTCGGATTCCTCTCCCGTCCATGCCGGGGCGAAAGACCATGTGTGGAGTCGGTGTCAGAACCTGAGGGTTCCTCTCCAGTGCTGACATGGATCTTGAGGTACTTCTGGAGTCTCCCCAGGGGAGTCAGTCCTCGTCTCGAGTGGGGGCGTGCACGTTCGCTTTCCTCCCGAGCTGTAGCCGCAGTGTCAAGCTTTCCTTCACTTGGATCAAGGGATCTGTGGCTTCGAGGCTTTCCCACGAGGCTTTCCCACAGCTCTGTTCCAAGTGCCACCGTGATGTGAGTCGATCCTCGGCTTGAATGTCGAGGCAGTGCAGGGAAAACAGGTTTCCCTGGAATGGACTGAGACATCTGGGGACTCTGGAATGGTAGCATGACCCTGGAGTTACTCTCGCCTTTCCTTGGAGAGGCCTCCTCTTGAGATGCGACGGGAACGCCGGGAATTCTTTCCCGACCACGCAGCGAAAGGATCCTACCTCTGGAGCTAGGAGGCGGAAATGGGGCTCCTCTGGATGTGGGCGGGACTCTCGTGCTTCCTCTCGAGTGGAGACGGGTATGTTGGGGAACTTCTTGAGTTGCAGCAAGGGTGTGAAGGTCCCTTTGGAAGTTCCAGAGCTTAGGTGTGATTAGCCTCGAGAGCCTCAGCAGCGAAAATGGGCCTCATCTGCCTGGAGGGGAGAACCCCTGAATTTTCGCGTGAAAAAGTTGGCGGGCAGGTGGGCCT
>NW_017197018.1:0-20065 GCF_001704415.2 Capra hircus
GGCGTTTCAAAGAAGCAGCCTGTGAAGCTCTGGACGCTTATTGGGATGCGTGGTATACCACATTCACACGTTTCAGTAGCATTGGTGCAAAAACGATACACTTCTCAGGGGAAGCTTCTACATGGACTCTTGGGATCAGAGCTCTAACTCATACACACATACTTTTCCTTTGAAAATGATCCTGCATGATAAGCAAACAAAACACTGGATGAACACCTAGACGGTGAGCTCTGTACTAAATGATTTGAAAGCCAGTAGATGGAATGAGCTGATGAGGAAGACTACAAACGAGTCATCTTCTTCAACTTGGTCAAACTGCTCATAGTCATACAAGTGAATGAAAAGTGGAGCCTGTTGTCATTCAATCTGTTGAAAAGAAAGAGAATAATACAACAAATTAGCAAATCTTATTTTCTTCATAAACATTATATTATTTCTGCACAGCTTTCTTACTGGCATGAATAGAATATCTGCAATAATCACTTGTCACAGTGAAATGGATTCACATTCGATATCGATTCACATCTAGAATTGATGCCATAGCTGTTTGATACTATTGCTTGAGTGAATGCAACTTATGTGACTTCACAAACTACAAACACGACTAACATAATAGGTATTAAAAAACCTTGAGTGACATGAGCGTGAAGACTTAGTAGAGTTGCTCTCAAGAATCATGATACTATTCTTCACTCCAGCCATAGGACTGGAATCTGTACATTAACACCCCTGCAAAAGAAACGGGAAGGATAGAATAATAATAAAGGAACTTCATAACTATATTCCTACTGTCAACATTCAACACTATGTTTTCTTTTCAACTGACTTTCATATTTGGTCTACTGTAACCTCTTCTGTGTTCATTTTATGCTAAACTTATTGCCAACAGTAAAATTACCATATGAGCTCTAATGAATTTTTTTACTTGCAAAGCTAGTGATAGAACCAAAGGCCAATATCTACATCAAACAGGAGGAATGGAATGGAAACTGTAAACAATTTGATGGAATAGCATTTCCGTGCTCCTATTCAGTCAAACGGACATTCCAAAAGGATGTGATTTTTCTGAAAGTTTATTTCTGGAAAACTTGGAAGTGGATGACTGCAAACAATAAAACGAATAATATATTGATACATAATACGAATAATATACAGTGGGGTCATTCTTTTTTCTATTCTGCCACAGCTAACTGACTGGAAGTCAGTTGTCGTAACTACTACTAACAGAAGACCCTCACCGATGAGTGAAGATATATAGGAAAATCCATAATAGATCTAAAAACCCGTCAAAGATAAAATGGTCATGAAAAAATACAGTGACAGTTTAGTTGGTATAAGAAACAGGATGATTATGAAAGCAAAGCCAACAATCATGGATAGGCCATGGAAGCCCGTGGCTGTCACGAGTGTTGACTTGTATCCTTCATCTGAGGTTGTTAAAAAGTGCGTGGTAAAATCCAGAGGTTTGCAGCAGTGGTAACCTCCTGAGCAGACTGAAATCCAAAGGGTTTCCAGAATATCCTGACGATTTCCATCTACTACTAGGCTGTGGTGAGCTCAAGCAATACATACTCCAGAGGACAGAAGACAGACGTCTACTGCACTTAGGGAGAAAGGGAATGTTGCTGCTCGGCCTAGTACAAGTGTAGAAGCAACACCTCGGTGATTCGATCTTTAAAGACTCCATACATATGAGAAAGACTGGTATGAATAATCCTTCAGAAGCGCCTTCTCAGACCTCCTCCCATCATAAGCACAAGCATAATGAAAACACTGAGTTTTCATGGGCTCACGCAAAATTAGACTCACTTATGACTTTGCTTTGAGAAGAGTTGAACTACTCATTGTTTAAGAGAAATGACCCTTTCTTCTCTGAAGACTTGTGAATCATTCATAGGGTGTGGTGAATAAACTACTTAAGGATCTAATCCATAAAAATGCGATAGGCTAAGCACAGAGATGTTTTTCTCCCTTTCTCAAAGGATGGAACATTTTGTATTTGCACTGACTTTATGTCTTGACTTCATGTACAATTAGATATTGATTTTTTTAGTTGACATACAATAGGACTAAAAATATTGATATAATACTGATAACTCATGTTGGTATGTGTGGTTGTCACATAGGATTCACAGGAGATTTAGATTCACAGTTGTCAACGTAAAGGATGAATGCTATTTAGCTTCTTCGTGACTCTAGACCACGAATGAAGAGTTTTCCTCAACATATTTCACTGAGGGAAATACAAGGATGATAGGCATAATACTATGCTTCGACTCACGGATATCGAAGCATTGTTCACAATACAGATCTGATTTTCGAAATCAGGGTTCTTTCAGTGTCCTTGAACAGCATTTGTTTTTCTGGATACAGAAGAAAAAACTCATGAGTATCAAAACTGGTTCCCAGAAAACATGTGTATGAATTGTTATCTTCCTGAACCAGGGATCAAACCCACATCACTTCCACCTCCTGCACTGGTAGGCAGAGTATTTCTTGATCAACTGCGCCACCTGGGAATCGACATACATTTCAAGGACCACTGCCATCAGCTTCTACTGTTCATGACCAAACTAGGAGAAACAACATTGGAAGAAGGACTCATAAGGGTACTCATAGGAAGTACTCATAAGTCAAGGAACCGTTCTACTGGGTCCTCTCGTTATTACTGGGACAAGTCAGTTCCTCCGATGATGATGGGTATAACTGAAAAATTATTACAAATGCATGGGATGCGATGTCTACATGATAAATGTGTTCCTCTTATACTATTGCTTCAGGGATGTCTACTTCCGCATGAACGACTGCACTACAAGGGATGCCTGCTATTCCAGCTCAAGCAACAGATAGTCGAAGTGCAGATCATTGTCCTTTGTTGAAAATAATCAGCAGTTTGTCAACATAGGGAACATGCCGGAGGAACCCTTGGATGGAACTCTAAAAACAGGTTGGGCCCTCTTTTTGCCAGGCCCTGCGATAAAATACAAATCAGAAAAAGAAAAATAGCATCGGTTTTGTCAGGACTTTCCTCATCTTTTCTTTCTCGGTAGCAGGAAGCAGACATTGAGGCCAGAGGACTGCAGGATTTCATTGTGAACTAACGTTGGGTGGGGTGGAGGCTCATCACTCTAGTAAGAATGTGGCTCACTAAAACGGAATTTCATTCACTTCATGGACATAGAGTTCTAGAATCCTTCATTAAGGAATTCAATAAGCTATATTTCCTTACACCTTCACAATCTCTTGGTTTACAAGAATGTCAATTGCTAGTCCAGCACTTATACAATGAGTGTTACAGGTAGTATGAGTGTATAAATGATGACGAGCAATGACAGGAAGTTTATTTATTCTCTGTTTGAATTCTTGATTTTTATATAATTTTTTATAATATCCTTACAGATGTAAATATTTTAGTGACATGTTATAAATACACGTTGAGTAGTGCTATGATAACTCATAGTGTTGCCACAATAAATATCATGGTTATTATGTGCTTTTCATATATTCCTTTGGAGATTCTCTTGCATTATCACATCATCATAAGATATTTAATAGTTTCCTAAACTGTACAGTAGGTCCTTGTGGCTTCTTTTATATATGGTAATGTATTTGTTAATAATTCAAACAAAAACTGGTACACAAATATTCATAGTGACATTCACAATAGCTCAAAGGTAGAACTCATTCAAGTGTCCGTTGGTGGGAGACTGAATATGCAACGCAAGGTATATTCAGAAGCTTGAACGGTATTCCACCATACAAAAAAGTACATTAAATGGTGCTGCCACTCTGCAAGACATTACACAAATGACTCCAAAACGAACACGTGGAAGAAATACATAGTTCGATTCCAATTCATGCTATGTACCCAAAAGGATTGGGAAAGGGGGCTGAAAAAAATGGATACTCCTTCCGTCATACTCACAACAGCATGATTCACACTGGCAAACAAACAGAAGCAATCGAAGTGTCCATGGCAGCCAATTCCATAAACAAACTGTGGTATACACACAATGGAATCTGATTCGGCCCTTCAAAGTCAGTAATTCTGACAATGCGACAATGTGGACAAACCTTATGGTCATTAGATTAAGTGAAATAAACCAGACCAAAAAAAGACAAACGTTCTGTGATTCCGCTCATATGAGATATCCAAACAAGTCAAATCTGTCAGAAATAGCAGAAAGTGATTCCGACCGATCGAAAAGAGTTCATGTTTCATGGACCTCAGTTTCCCTTGGAAAAACTGACTTCCCATCATATCTCCAAAACCAATTAGACAAATAACTGGAAGCTATATCCAGTCAAATGAATGTAGACATAATGTTACAGTGTACACCAAACTCACTCAAACTTCTCAACAGACAAAAGGCAAAACTGTATCTGTGGCACCTCAGCTTAGCTTAAAACTGTATCTACGGTACCTCACTTCTGCTTATAAAATTTAACAACAACAACAACACACTAAAGGCTATCCAAAAAAGGATAGAAAACACATATAACATCAACTTTAAAAAATTAGAAATTGAAACGGTGAAAAACCTTATTCACAAAACTTAAACACAAGCCACAGGAAACTATATTTATAAAATAGATATCTGATAAAGGATTGTTCTCCAAATATACCAAAAAATCTAGAACAATCTCATAAAATATGTATACACCTAAACACCTGGCCTACAAAAATATAAAGATAGTAAATAAGCCTATCAAAAAGACTCAAAACCACATAGCATTAGGAAATGACAAACTAAAATAACAGTGAGGTAGCACTGCACACCTATTAGATCCAGTCAACTCAAGAAAAGGGGGTAGGGCACAGCTTCTCCGGTGGCTCAGTGGTAAAGAATCTGCCTGACAATGCAAGACACTCTAGTTCGATCCCTTACCCCAGAAGATCCCACAAGCCACAGAGAAACATAGCTGGATTTTTCCACAGCTAAACAAGGCTCACCTGTGACCTGAATCCTTCATGTCCAGCACTTACTAAACAGCTTTGAAAACATGTCCAGACAAAAAAGGATCGCATGATTATATACAACAGCTCGACTTGGTAATCACTACAAACTTTCAAATATCAGGATGTCTTCAGTAGATGACAGTGTAAACAAATGGGGATACATGCAAAGTGAAGGGGAGCAAATGCTACCACAAAATATACCACCTCAGCATGAGGATTAGTTGGACCCAATTAACTTTTCTTTTTTTAGAGGACACATGATCATCTCTGAAACCCAAGTTCAAGACAGCTCTTCTGTGAGTCACATTTACCAGAGAAATCTCATTTCAAAGGAATCCTCTCTATATGCCAGATAGAAGGATGAGACACAGTCTTTTGAAACTCTTTTTTCTTTTCTATCGATAGGGAAAGCTAAGCCGTAAATCTGCACAGCCACCATACCCTTCCTTTCCTTTGGTTGTATTTTTTTAAATATTTGTTTCTGTTTTCATTTGGCTGCGCCAGGTCAACCTTCATTGAGGCAAGCCAGATATTTAGCTACAGCATGCAAATTCTCTGTTGTGGCATGGGAGATCTAGTTCTTGGATCAGGAAATGAACCTGGGCCTCCTTCTTTGGGAGTGTCCAGTCTCAGCCACTGGACCACCAGGAAGTGCCTGTTTTGTTTTCAGATGAAGATGGAATCTAAGGTGATATCTTGGGCCATTTCAGTCACTGACTCAGTTTCCTGAGTTTGTCCAAAGCACGCACAAGGTGCACATTATTAAACTGGTTTGCAAAACAAGAAAAGGTTGTCTGCTACAACACTGTATGCTTACAAATATCTAAATGGTAAATGGCATAGTATTGATTTTTCATTACTATGGGGGGAGAAAGAATGCAGGATTCATACATGTTACAACACGAATAAATATTCAAACCATCTTCAGTGAAAAAAAAAATCCACATAGAAAAGGCCACCCAGAACCCTTATTCACCATGTCTGCTTTCAATCCATCAAGTTTGTCCAAATAACTGAAAATCTCAGTAACACTCTACATAAAGAAAAAAGGATGAAGATGGAAACAAAAGATATATTCATACACTTGAACATTGCAAAGTGGAAGTGGGGCGGTGGATTACATTATAACGTAGATACCATATGATTTCCTGATTTTGGAGATTATGTGCTGGTTCTGCAGAAGGTACCCATTTTGGCATAAAACACATAGAGTCTTTTAGATGATGTGGCAAATGCTAGCACTTGTTCCCATTGCTAGGCATTTTCTGTACATTTTAAATGACTGGAAAGTATACTAGGTTTCAAAACAACCATGTCAATACCACAAAAGAAATTTAGAGTAGACAGGCAGGAAGCTTTCTGATACAGGCCAAGACTTACCCAGACGAAGTTCAAGGGAAGCTGCGATGCTCACTGCCCTTGAAGGAGTCCACGTGGAATGAAGAAGTACTGTGGGAAGTCTCTTAGTAACCACCATGTCTTGGGTCCTCTGGATGACCTACTGCAGGAGAAACAGATGTTACAGATAAAACGTTCCACATCACTTCACAAAATGTTGTTAGACTACTTTCAGTAAAGCTGAATCATTTGGGATCAATTTACAATCATATAATAGACTACCATTTACAGTCCAAAAATCACTTGCATTTCTAGACACTCATAACAATCAGAAAAAAAAATTAAGAAACTCCCACTTAAATAAAACATCTAGCAACAAACTTAATCAAGAACATAAAAGACCAGTAGTCAGAAAACTAGAAAGCACTGATAAAGAAACCAAAGAAAACACAAATACACAGAAAACTATTCCACGCTCATGCACTGGAACAATGAGGAATTAAAAGGTCCATTCCAACCAAAGTCATCAACAAATACACGGACTGCAATCACAAAATAACATTCAATGGCATTTTTCACAGAAATAGAAATATTCCTCATATTAGACTGCTACTGTTGACCAGGACCTTAAACGGCCAAAAAGACTCTGAGAAAGAGGAACACAGCTGGAGGCATCTTCCTATCCCTCTTCAAACTACATCACGGAGCTGTAGTGACCACCACAGTGAGGAACTGGCAGGAACACAGACACATGGACTCCAGGAGAGAATAGAGAGCCCAGAAACGAACCCACATGTACATGGTCAGTTCCTGAAAATCAAACCAGGAACGAGCGAAAGAGGAAAGGACAGTCTTCTCAAGAAACAGTGACAGGAAAACGGCCACCTACCACGGAAGAACATCAGTGTTCATCCTCTACATCATCTAACGCAAATCGAACTGAAAACCCACCGCTTTGCACACGGAGCTCTTTCCCCCTGAGTCCTCCGAGATGGACCTCCAGTCAGCCCTCAGCTGGACACAGGAAACGT
The DNA here is from genome assembly GCF_001704415.2 of Capra hircus. Lineage (NCBI taxonomy): Eukaryota > Metazoa > Chordata > Mammalia > Artiodactyla > Bovidae > Capra > Capra hircus. The sequence continues at coordinate 7,330 of NW_017197018.1, forward strand.
CTACTCCGTCCTCATTTTTCGCTCTTGCAGCGCCTCCCTGCTGGTGGGCACTGAGGCAACCCTGCTCCTCTCAGCCTGGATGCAGCCCTGTTATCCAGAAGCCTGAGCCCTGATGGTCCTGAGGAGACAAAGCTCCCGCCAGCTGCTCACGGGGCAGAGCCTAAAGGCAAAGCGTCCTGCGCCCGCGGGTCAGAGGGGGCTTTGGCGCCCCCCTGCGGGCCACAGGAGAAGAGCGGGCAGCCCGGCGCTCACAGACCTCAGAGGGCTCACCCAGAAGCAGCTCTGCTGCGAGCACTCAGACTGGAAGCCCAAACTGAAATGGAGCAGAATAGCTCCATGACCCTCCGCAAAACATGGCTAAGGAACAATCAGAGCCTGTATGGAATGCAGCCATAAAAAGGAACACATGTGAGTTTGTTCTAATAAAGGGGAGGGAAGTCAGTCAAAGAGAGAAAAACATGGAATCTAGAAGGATGGTACTGACGAGTCTGTTCACAGAGCAGCAATGGAGGTGCAGACATAGAGAACAGACTTACCAGACGAGGGTGGGGAACAAGAGGGAGAGGGTGAGATGAATGGAGAGAGCAGCATGGATGCAGGTACACCAACCTTTGTAAATAGACAACCAATGGGAATTTGCTGTATGATTCAGGGAACTCAAACTGGGGCTCAGTAGTAACCTAGAGAGGTGGGAATGCGTGCGAGGTGGGAGGGAGATTCCAGAGCAAGAGGACATAGGTACACCTATGGTCAATTCATGTGGATGGTATGACAAATCAAACCAATATTGTAAAGCAATGATCAATCAACTAAAAAGAAATAACTGTTTAAAAAAATATGAACATACACACAAACTTTGCAACAAGGTAACTCCATTTTAAAAACTATTGAAATTTTAGAAAACTACAAACGTTCTACATGACCTTCGGTCTGGTGATCAGGTCTAACATACACAAAACAAGCCAACTTACCCAATTATGAATACAAATGAGTTAACACATTGCCTTTTATCATTTCATACATTTACCCTGTGGAGGACCTTACTCGAGAGAACCAAAAAGAAACTGCTAAATGAACCACGGACCACCCACCCTGGCCAGGCAACAGAGAAAAGAAAACACTTGCAGGAGTCATCTCACAACAGGAGGTCCTGGGAAGGAACAAGGAACGAACAAGCTACCACCAACCAGAATTCTGGAGAGGTCAGGAGATGGGAGGCTCCAGTTCAGAGGTCCTACCAACCTCCCAGGATGCACTTCGCTGGAATCCATCTCGGCTGAGTGATGCGTGTGCCCCCAAGAAGGATCCCAATTCAGAATGCCTGGCAAGAGACAAACCAGAAATGAACCCGATGACCATAAAACCTGAGAGTGCGAGCCACGTGACAGAGTGGTTCTCTCCGTTTCCCTCACCCTCCTGCCCTCCACCCCGGCAGCCCTTCCCAATGAAGCCTCTCGCTTGGACAGCACTCCTCTCCTCAGACAACTCATTGCCCAGTGTCAGACAAGAACTCACTCTCAAGCCCTGGAAGGGAACCCCCTTCCTTCATCAAAAGCAATATCCAGGAGAAAAGAGCTTCCAAAACGCTATCTTGCAGAGAAGGAAATCAGACAAGGCAATGGCAGCCCGCTCCAGTACCATTGCCTGGAGAATCCCACGGACAGAGGAGCCTGGTAGGCTGCAACCCCGGGGTCACTAAGAGTCGGACACGACTTCACTGAGTGACTTCACTTTCACTTTTCACTTTCATGTACTGGAGGAGGACATGGCAACCCACTCCAGTGTTCTTGCCTGGAGAATCCCAGGGACAGAGGAGCCTGGTAGGCTGCTGTCTATGGGGTCGCGCAGAGTCAGGCACGACTGAAGCGACGTGGCAGCAGCAGCAGAGAAGGAAATGGCACCACCTGCAGTACTCTGGTCTCAGAAATCCTAGGGACAGAGGAGCTTGGTGGGCTACAGTCCAAAAGCAGGGCATTTCTGACGGGAGGAAACAGTCCCAGGGAAGCTGAGCTGCTCACCAAAGGCCCCAGAGCTTTGGATAGCACACCAGAGCTGTGGCTGAGGATTCCCAGCTGCCATGCCTCTTGATCCTGGCCTCTTTCACTAGATACGTGTGTGGAAAACTAGAATCTCAAATATGCCCTGGTGGTTCCATAGTCAAGAATCCACCTGCCAGTGCTGGAGATGCATGTGCGATCCCTAGGATGGGAAGATGCCACATCCTATGGAGCCCGTGTGCCACAACTGCCGAGCCTGTGCTCTAGATCCTGGAAGCCACGATGCCGAGTTCACATGCCGCAGCCACTGAAGCCCGTGAGCCTGTGCCCCTCAACAAGAGGACACACTGCAGTGAGAAGCCTGCAAACCACTCGTTATGGCCCATGCTCACCAAAACTAGAGAAAAGCCCACACACAAAGATGCAACACAGCCAACAATCAATACAACTCTTTTCCTAAAACAAATGCACATCTGACAAAGAAACTGTACTCGAATTGTCCAAGAACACTAGAGCAAACAAGCCCATTCATAATTGGTAACGACTGAAATAGACACCTGGCCACTGAGGGTATACTGATAGTAAACTATCATACAAAAACATACTCAAGATACTGGTGCGATGCACGCAGAGCCCCCTTTGAAAGACAATCTGACAGTTTTTTTTTTTCAGTAACCACGTGGGACAAGCACTGAATTCTGTGTATGACAAGCGGTGGAAGCCAGGTATCTTACCATTGGAAGGCAAAGTTCCAGATAAACAAAAGGAAACGTTACAATGTCCATGTCGTGGTGGATCAGGTTGGAGACATCATCACAAATTACCTTTAACTGAATATGTTCAAAGGTGAGCTGGAATACATGGAGATATATCTCCATGTATTGTCAGCTGAGCATATTGAGCTCCTACATGTATGTTTTAAATATCATTCTCTAATAAAAGGGAACAGGAAACATCTCCGATGGCCTGGTGGTAAAGAAGCTGCCTACCGATGCAGGGAACACGGGTTCAATTCCTGTGTAGAAGATTCCACACGCCCAGGGGCAATGAAGCCCTTGAACAACTCTTGACGTTTGCATGCTCCAGAGCCCAAGTTCTGCACACAGAGAAAGCACTGCAATGAGAAGCCATGGCACAGCAACTAGAAGGTAGCCTCTGCTCACTACAACTAGACAAAGGAGCAATAAAGACCCAGCACAGTCAAAAATAATGTCATGTTAAAAAAAGGACAGTTCTTTGAAGAAATGACTGAGACTAGGGGTGCGACTGTAAATATATGAGCCAGGGTCATCTTCAATTATGAGAAATTAAAGAAACTAAAGACAACTATCAAGCTGTCCAAACGGATACAAATGAATGACGACACAGTGTTATCTGTATACACCAGCAAATAACAATCTGAAAGGGAATTGAAACAAACAATTCCCCTTCAATCACGTCAACATTAATAAAAGACTTTGCTATGGATGGAATGAGGATGACAAGACTGGCACACTGGAAATGATACATGATTGCTGAAAAATACCCTCAAAGCCATGGACAGAGACTCCATAGCGATGACAAGACTTCAGTTGGCAATACCGTGGAATGCATCTGCCATCTGAAATGAAGATTCAATATGAATTACAAAAGGCTGAAAGGTGGCTGCTAAACCACAAAAGATGCCAGCATTCTTGGCCTCCAGAGGAGAATTCAATCCAGGGCAAGTGACGAAGCTTGATGGCTCAGAGGTTTTCTGTGAAAAAGTTTGATTCAAGTAGAAAAGAGATCGAGAGAGCTGCTGACGTAGACATTCAAAGGGGGAAGAAAGAGTACCCCCTGCTAGTCTTTAGCCAGATGTTATACAGCCACTAGCAGTCTGCTAAGGAAAGAAAGACAATGTCTCAGAGAATGGCACCAGGCCCCTCACCCACAGCATGCATTGAGATCACATTGGCAGCAGATGAGTCATCCCAGGCCAGAAAATGATGGACATGAATCTTGAAGAAAGGCAGATTTCCAAGCAAATATATAGTTTCATTCACAGAGGTTAAGAGAACCAGGTATGAGTAAGACAAACCGGTTTGTCGAGTCGTTTCTGAGCCCTTAGGGGGAACTGACCTGAAGACATTAACATACCTTAAGACAAACATTTCCATAAGAACAATGCATTGCTTAGTTCAAGGTTTGAGAAAAGTTAAATTCAGGTGGAGCCAGGAGTTGTCATGGCAACACAGAATTTTCAGAGAAACCTTCTTTTACATTTGTATCAAGATGGAGAAAAAAAAAACCGCAGCCCTCTTTGGTCTCCTCCTGCCTCTTAAGAGAGAGAAAAAAACGTCTGACACTTGCAGTTTATTTTCTCTGTCTGGAGACCCCTGGCCTTCCTGCCTGTTATCCTCTCCAGGCCTGTAGGAAGCAATACCACTCGGCTGCTTGGGAAAAGCGCGCGGGTCTGAGCTGTATGCAAAGGGGTGAAGCGGTAAAACCCTCGGCCCCAAAGGCGAGGCTTTTCTGCGATCGCCATTTCAGTCGGCTCCGAGACTGCAAACAAAGGGCAGAAGACATGGTTCCCTGCTCCGCCGAGTCCGAGTTCCCTTACCTGTGGTCCACAGCCCTGCGCTCTGCTCGCTGGATGCCAATCGACGGGGACCCAGGAGCCCACGAAACGAGCAGTCCCAGCTGCAATGGCGAGCCCTGAGAGCACAACTGGGGACCCCTGGCCCCGAGGCGCCGCCATGTTCACCCCGCCCCAGACCCGCTCCCGTGAGCCGCGCCCCTGACCAGCCGCCCAGGCTCGCCCCGCCCCCGACGCGCGCACGGTGCGCCCCGCCCCCACGCCCCCTGCCAGGCCAGGCCCGCGGGACCGCGACTGCCTCCAGGGGAAACACAAGGACAAGCAGATCCACCCCACCGAGACAACCCAAGCTTTTTCTCAGCTCATCTGTCTATGATTTAGGGATAAGAAGCAAAGATGACCTAGGACAGCCATGATATTCTATAGAGCCAGACCCTGGCGCGCAGAGGCTTGAAGAGGGCCCGGGAGCGCTGCCTGAAACAGCAAGCCTCTGTAGCATAGCGGTTAGGCAGGCTGGTAAGTCAGGCAGACTAGGGTCTGTAGGTCAGGAGTTCAAGTCCCGGGTTTAACTCTTTCCCTTTTAGGGGGCGGGGGACCACAAGAGGCGGGGCTTAGACCAGAAAAGTTTCTTTTGATTTTAGAGGTTTATTGTGAAGCTTAGGGTTAGGGTTCGGGCAACCCCCCAACTCGCTCGGGTTCGGGTTCGGGGTTAGGGTTAGAATTCGGGGAACCCCCCTCTTCTTAGAGTTCGGGTTTGGGTTAGGGTTCAGGTCAGGGTCAGGGTTCAGGTTACGGTTAGGGCTTAAAGTGAGCGCTAATGGGGCCCATAGTTCTTTATTAGCCTGCCCTGGCGGGCCGAGGCTTGAAGAGTGCCTGGGAGCAGCATGAAACCCGGGGGGCTTTGTTAGCATAGCGGTTAGGCTGACGGCCGAGTAAACATGCAATCTGGCTTTGTGGGTCAGAAGTTCCAGTCCGGGCTTGCCTTTTTTGCTTTGAGCGGATGGGGGACCGCAAGGGGCGGGGCTTAGGCCAGAAAAGTTTCTTTTTCTTTTAGAGTTTTATTGTTAGGGTTAGGGTTAGGGTTAGGGTGCCGGCATCCCCTCAACTTGTTAGGGTTCAGGTTCAGAGTTCGGGTTACGGGAATCCCCTCCCTTCTTAGGGTTTGGATTCGGGTTCGGGTTAGGGTTCAGGGTTCGGGTTTGGGGTTTGGAGTTCAGGGTTTGGGGTTCCGGGTTCGCGGTTCTCGTTTGGGGTTTGGGGTTCCGATTAGGGGTTCAAGGTTCAGCTTAGGGGTTTGGGGTTTGGGGATCAGGTTATGGGTTCTCGGTTCAGATTAGGGGTTTGCAGTTGGGGTTTGGGGTTTGAGGATCGGGTTAAGGGTTTGGGGTTTGGGGCTCGCGGTTTGAGTTTGGGGCTTGGGTTTGGGGTTTGGGGATCAGGTTAGGGGTTCTCGGATTGGTTTAGAGGTTCGCAGTTGGGGTTTGGGGTTTGAGGTTAGGGTTAGGGGTTTGGGGTTTGAGGTTCACGGTTGGGGTTGGGGATTTGGGATTCGGGTTAGGGGTTTGGGGTTCGCGGTTTGGGTTTGGGGTTTGGGTTAGGGGTTCGCGGTTAGGATTTGGGGTTTGGGGTTCGGGGTAGGGATTCTCGGTTCGGGTTAGGGGTTGGCAGTTTAGGTTAAGGCTTAGGGGTTTGGGGTTTGGAGTTTGGGATTTGGGTGAGGGGTTCGCGGTTTGGGGTTCCAGTTATGGGTTTGGGGTTTGGGTTGAGGGTTGGGGGTTGGGGATTAGGGGTTCGGTTTCTGGGTTGACGGTTTGGGTTAGGGATTAGGGGTTTAGGATTTGGGTTTGGGGTTTGGGGATTCGGGGTTTGAGGTTCCGATTAGGGGTTGAGTATGTGAGGTTTGTGGTTCGGGGGTCGAGATTTGAGGTTTGGGGTTTGGGGTTCAGGGGATTGGGTTCATGGTTTGGGGTTGGGGGTGTGAGGTGCAGTTTCGAGTTTTGCTGTTCGGGTTAGGAATTAGGGGTTGGCAGTTCGGGGTTCGGCTTAGAGGTTTGGGGTGTGCGGTTTTGGATTTGAGGTTTGGGGTTCCGGTTAGGGGTTTGGGGTTTGGGGTTCGGGTTAGCAGTTTGGAGTTTGGGTTTGGGGGTTGGGGTTTCGGGGTTTAGGGTTCGGTTTTGGTGTTTGCGGTTTGGGATTGGGGTTTGGGATTTGGGGTTCAGGTTAGGGGTTTGCGATTCGGGTTAGGGGTTTGGGGTTCGGGTTCGGGGTGTGGGGTGGGGGTACAGGTTAGGGGTTTGGGTTCAGGGTTTGGGGTTCGGTTTAGGGGTGTGCGGTTTGGGTTTGGGTTTGGGGTTCGGGCTAGTGGTTTGGGGTTCGGGGTTGGGTTCTGGATTGGGGTTCGGAGTTATGGATTCGGGGTTTGGGCTACGTGTTTCAGGATTTGCGGTTCGGGGCTTGAGGGTCGGGGTTTGGGTTTGGGGTTTAGGGCTCGGGTTAGGGGTTTGGGTTAGGGTTAGGGTTCACGGTACGGGTTAGGTGTTTGGGGTTCGGAGTTTGGGGATTGGGTTAGGGGTTTTGAGTTCGGGTAAGGGGTTTGGAGTTCCCTGTTCAGGGTTTGGGGGTTTGCGGTTGGGATAGGGGTTCAGATTCAGGATATGGGGTTTGGGGTTCGGGTTCCATGTTTGGGTATGTGGTTCGGGGTTTGGGGTATGTGGTTCATTGTTTGGGGTTTGAAAGCCCTCCTTGCAGGGAGCTAGGTGCGCCTCCAGTACGGCAGAGCTCTGGCTCTGCTCAGAGCCCCGATCTGGCAGAGTTCTGGCGCGAGCTGCTCGCGCCTCGCCTTGCCCAGACTTGCCTTGCTTTTAGGCTGCCTCCCCAGAAGGACGCCGCGAGCCGGAGCGCCACCGCCTTCCTGCCTCCACTCCCTGCCCCCTTTGCACTAGGCCCCTCCTTGGAGCTAGGGCTGGGTTGCACACTGCCAAGGCTCCAGCAGAATCTGTCAGAGGAAAAGGCAACTGCAGGCTCCTCCAGCGGTCTGCCGCCCAGATCAGCGCCCACCGAGAGCACCAGGCTCCCAGCCCCTGCGTCGCCCCGCACCACGGGCTGACCTGGGTGCCAGAAAGTATGACAGACGTAGTTCCCTAGCCTCTCCTCCCCAGAGACATGTGCAGGTGTTGGCCTGATCCTGCGTGTCTGGTCCGCCCACAGCCCCAACTCAGGGAGCAGCCCCTGAGCAAGACCTGCGAACCCTGCGCCCCCGCCTGATAGCGAGGCACAGCCAGCAGGAGCGAGCCTCCTCGGGAAGAGGAGCAGCAGCCCCGTCAAGCTGAAAGCCTGCTTGCACGAACTAAGGCGACTCCAGTACGGCAGACTCTAGCTCTGCAGGCTCTGCAGAGCCTGCTAGCCTTGCCAGACTTGCCTTGCTTTAGGCTCCTCCCCAGGAAGGAGCAGCTGAGGAGCCTGGGAGACGCCACTGGCGCCTTCCTTGCCTCAGCTCCTATCCTGCCTTGCCTTTGCACTTAGGTCCCAGCGTCCTTGAGGAGGGCTTAGGGGCTGGTGGGTTGCACACTGCCAAGGGCTCCAGCAGTGAGAGCTCTGTCAGAGGGAAGGGAAGGGCAACTGCAGGGCTCCTCCAGCGGTTCTTGGCCGCCCAGAATACAGCGCCGCACGGAGAGCACCAGGCTCCCAGGGCCCCTGGCTGGGGTTTTGCATGCCCCGCACACCACGGAGGCTGATTCCTTGGGTGCCAGAAAGTGTATGACAGACGTAGGTTCCCTAGCACTCTCCTCCCCAGCAGAGACATGTGCAGGTGGTTGGGGCCTGATCCTGCGTGTCTGGGTTCCTGCCCACAGCCCCAACTCAGGGGAAGCAGCCCCTGAGGCAAGACCTGCTGGAGGAGCCCTGCGCCCCCGCCTGATAGGCGAGTGCACAGCCAGCAGGGAAGCGAGCCTCCTCGGGGGAAGAGGAGGCAGCCCAGCCCCAGTCAAGATGGAAAGCCCTGCTTGCACGGAGCTAAGTGCGCCTCCAGTACGGCAGAGCTCTAGCTCTGCTCAGAGCCCCGATCTGGCAGAGTTCCTGGCGCGAGGCTGCTCTGCCGGGGGCTAGCCTTGCCCAGACTTGCCTTGCTTTTAGGCTGCCTCTCCAGGAAGGAGCAGGCAGCAGGAGCCTGGGAGTCGCCACTGGCGCCTTTCTTGCCTCAGCTCCAATCCTGCCTTGCCTTTGCACTTAGGTCCCAGTCCTCCTTAAGGAGAGCTTAGGGCTGGTGGGTTGCACACTGCCAAGGGCTCCAGCAGTGAGAATTCTGTCAGAGGGAAGGGAAGGGCAACTGCAGGGCTCCTCCAGCGGTTGCTTGGCCGCCCAGATTCAGCGCCACACGGAGAGCACCAGGCTCCCAGGTCCCCTGGCTGGGGTTTTCAGCCCCGCACACACGGAGGCTGATTCCTTGGGTGCCCAGAAAGTGTATGACAGACGTAGGTTCCCTAGCACTCTCCTCCCCAGCAGAGACATGTGCAGGTGTTTGGGGCCTGATCCTGCGTGTCTGGGTTCCTGCCCACAGCCCCAACTCAGGGGAAGCAGCCCCTGAGGCAAGACCTGCTGGAGGAGCCCTGCGCCCCCGCCTGATAGGCGAGTGCACAGCCAGCAGGGAAGCGAGCCTCCTCGGGGGAAGAGGAGGCAGCCAAGTCCCCGTCAAGCTGAAATCCCTGCTTACACGAAGCTAAGTGCGACTCCAGTACGGCAGATCTCTAGCTCTGTTCAGAGGCCCGATCTGGCAGAGTTCCTGGCACCAAGATGCTCTGCCATAGGCGAGCCTTGCGCAGACTTGCCTTGCTTTAAGGCTCCCTCCCAGGAAGGAGCAGGCTGTGTGAGGCTCGGGAAACGCCACTGGCGCCTTCCTGGCTTCAGCTCTACCCCTGCCTTGCCTTTGCACTTAGGTCCCAAGCGTCCTTGAGGAGGGCTTAGGGGCTGGTGGGTTGCACACTGCCAAGGGCTCCAGCAGTGAAAGCTCTGTCAGAGGGAAGCGAAGGGCAACAGCAGGGCTCCTTCCAGCGGTTCCTTGGCCGCCCAGACAAAGCTCCGCACGGAGAGCACCAGGTTCCAAGGGCCCCTGGCTGGGTTTTGCATCCCCACACTCCCAGAGGCTGACTCCGTGGGTGCCTAGAAAGTGTGTGAGAGACGTAGGTTCCCTAGCACTCTCCTCCCCAGCAGAGACATGTGCAGGTGGTTGGGGCCTTATCCTGCGTGTCTGGGTTCCCGCCCACAGCCTCAACTCAGGGGAAGCAGCCCCTGAGGCAAGACCTGCTGGAGGAGCCCTGCGCGCCCGCCTGATAGGCGAGAGCACAGCCAGCAGTGTAGCGAGCCTCCTCGGGAGAAGAGGAGGCAGCCGAGCCCAGTCAAGAGGAAAGCCCTGCTTGCACGGAGCTAAGTGGGCCTCCAGTACGGCAGAGCTCTAGCTCTGCTCAGAGCCCCGATCTGGCAGAGTTTCTGGCGCGAGGCTGCTCGGCCGGGGGCTCGCCTTGCCCAGACTTGCCTTGCTTTTAGGCTCCCTCCCCAGGAAGGAGCTGTCTGAGCGAGCCTGGGAGACGCCACTGGTGCCTTCCTTGCCTCAGCTCCAATCCTGCCTTGCCTTTGCACATAGGTGCCAGGCGTCGTTGGGGAGGGCTTAGGGGGTGGTGGGTTGCACACTGCCAAGGGCTTCAGCAGTGAGAGCTCTGTCAGAGGGAAGGGAAGGGCAACTGCAGGGCTCCTCCAGCGGTTTCTAGGCCGCCTAGAATCAGCGCCGCACCGAGAGCACCAGGCTCCCAGGGCCCCTGGCTGGGGTTTTCAGCCCCGCACACACGGAGGCTGATTCCTTGGGTGCCCAGAAAGTGTATGACAGACGTAGGTTCCCTAGCACTCTCCTCCCCAGCAGAGACATGTGCAGGTGTTTGGGGCCTGATCCTGCGTGTCTGGGTTCCTGCCCACAGCCCCAACTCAGGGGAAGCAGCCCCTGAGGCAAGACCTGCTGGAGGAGCCCTGCGCCCCCGCCTGATAGGCGAGTGCACAGCCAGCAGGGAAGCGAGCCTCCTCGGGGGAAGAGGAGGCAGCCCAGCCCCGTCAAGTTGAAAGCCCTGCTTGCACGGAGCTAAGTGCGCCTCCAGTACGGCAGAGCTCTAGCTCTGCTCAGAGCCCCGATCTGGCAGAGTTCCTGGCGCGAGGCTGCTCTGCCGGGGGCTAGCCTTGCCCAGACTTGCCTTGCTTTTAGGCTGCCTCTCCAGGAAGGAGCAGGCAGCAGGAGCCTGGGAGTCGCCACTGGCGCCTTTCTTGCCTCAGCTCCAATCCTGCCTTGCCTTTGCACTTAGGTCCCAGTCCTCCTTAAGGAGAGCTTAGGGGCTGGTGGGTTGCACACTGCCAAGGGCTCCAGCAGTGAGAATTCTGTCAGAGGGAAGGGAAGGGCAACTGCAGGGCTCCTCCAGCGGTTGCTTGGCCGCCCAGATTCAGCGCCACACGGAGAGCACCAGGCTCCCAGGGTCCCCTGGCTGGGGTTTTCAGCCCCGCACACACGGAGGCTGATTCCTTGGGTGCCCAGAAAGTGTATGACAGACGTAGGTTCCCTAGCACTCTCCTCCCCAGCAGAGACATGTGCAGGTGTTTGGGGCCTGATCCTGCGTGTCTGGGTTCCCTGCCCACAGCCCCAACTCAGGGGAAGCAGCCCCTGAGGCAAGACCTGCTGGAGGAGCCCTGCGCCCCGCCTGATAGGCGAGTGCACAGCCAGCAGGGAAGCGAGCCTCCTCGGGGGAAGAGGAGGCAGCAAGTCCCCGTCAAGCTGAAATCCCTGCTTACACGAAGCTAAGTGCGACTCCAGTACGGCAGATCTCTAGCTCTGTTCAGAGGCCCGATCTGGCAGAGTTCCTGGCACCAAGATGCTCTGCCATAGGCGAGCCTTGCGCAGACTTGCCTTGCTTTAAGGCTCCCTCCCCAGGAAGGAGCAGGCTGTGTGAGGCCTCGGGAAACGCCACTGGCGCCTTCCTGGCTTCAGCTCTACCCCTGCCTTGCCTTTGCACTTAGGTCCCAAGCGTCCTTGAGGAGGGCTTAGGGGCTGGTGGGTTGCACACTGCCAAGGGCTCCAGCAGTGAAAGCTCTGTCAGAGGGAAGCGAAGGGCAACAGCAGGGCTCCTCCAGCGGTTCCTTGGCCGCCCAGACAAAGCTCCGCACGGAGAGCACCAGGTTCCAAGGGCCCCTGGCTGGGGTTTTGCATCCCCACACTCCCAGGAGGCTGACTCCGTTGGGTGCCTAGAAAGTGTGTGAGAGACGTAGGTTCCCTAGCACTCTCCTCCCCAGCAGAGACATGTGCAGGTGGTTGGGGCCTTATCCTGCGTGTCTGGGTTCCCGCCCACAGCCTCAACTCAGGGGAAGCAGCCCCTGAGGCAAGACCTGCTGGAGGAGCCCTGCGCGCCCGCCTGATAGGCGAGAGCACAGCCAGCAGTGTAGCGAGCCTCCTCGGGAGAAGAGGAGGCAGCCGAGCCCAGTCAAGAGGAAAGCCCTGCTTGCACGGAGCTAAGTGGGCCTCCAGTACGGCAGAGCTCTAGCTCTGCTCAGAGCCCCGATCTGGCAGAGTTTCTGGCGCGAGGCTGCTCGGCCGGGGGCTCGCCTTGCCCAGACTTGCCTTGCTTTTAGGCTCCCTCCCCAGGAAGGAGCTGTCTGAGCGAGCCTGGGAGACGCCACTGGTGCCTTCCTTGCCTCAGCTCCAATCCTGCCTTGCCTTTGCACATAGGTGCCAGGCGTCGTTGGGGAGGGCTTAGGGGGTGGTGGGTTGCACACTGCCAAGGGCTTCAGCAGTGAGAGCTCTGTCAGAGGGAAGGGAAGGGCAACTGCAGGGCTCCTCCAGCCGGTTTCTAGGCCGCCTAGAATTCAGCGCCGCACCGGAGAGCACCAGGCTCCCAGGGCCCCTGGCTGGGTTTTCAGCCCCGCACACACGGAGGCTGATTCCTTGGGGTGCCCAGAAAGTGTATGACAGACGTAGGTTCCCTAGCACTCTCCTCCCCAGCAGAGACATGTGCAGGTGTTTGGGGCCTGATCCTGCGTGTCTGGGTTTCCTGCCCACAGCCCAACTCAGGGAAGCAGCCCCTGAGGCAAGACCTCCTCTGCGAGTGAGACCGCCCCCGCCTGATAGGCGAGTGCACAGCAGCAGGAAGCGAGCCTCCTC